>NC_086451.1:161848741-162058741 GCF_028390025.1 Pseudophryne corroboree | reverse complement strand
TCCCCCCCGCCCTCCCTGCTGTCTACGCCCATCCCCCCCGCCCTCCCTGCTGTGTACGCCCACCCCCCCGCCCTCCCTGCTGTGTCCGCCCATCCCCCCCCCGCCCTCCCTGCTGTGTACGCCCATCCCCCCCGCCCTCCCTGCTGTGTACGCCCACCCCCCCCCCGCCCTCCCTGCTGTGTCCGCCCATCCCCCCCCCGCCCTCCCTGCTGTGTCCGCCCATCCCCCCCCGCCCTCCCTGCTGTGTCCGCCCATCCCCCCCCGCCCTCCCTGCTGTGTCCGCCCATCCCCCCCCGCCCTCCCTGCTGTGTCCGCCCATCCCCCCCCGCCCTCCCTGCTGTGTCCGCCCATCCCCCCCGCCCTCCCTGCTGTGTACGCCCATCCCCCCCCGCCCTCCCTGCTGTGTACGTCCACCCCCCCCCCCCCGCCCTCCCTGCTGTGTCCGTCCATCCCCCCCCCCGCCCTCCCTGCTGTGTCCGTCCATCCCCCCCCCGCCCTCCCTGCTGTGTCCGTCCATCCCCCCCCGCCCTCCCTGCTGTGTCCGTCCACCCCCCCCCGCCCTCCCTGCTGTGTCCGTCCATCCCCCCGCCCTCCCTGCTGTGTTCGTCCATATCCCTGCTGTGTCTGTCCATCCCCCCCCCCGCCCTCCCTGCTGTGTCCGTCCATCCCCCCCCCGCCCTCCCTGCTGTGTCCGTCCACCCCCCCCCCGCCCTCCCTGCTGTGTCCGTCCATCCCCCCCGCCCTCCCTGCTGTGTCCGTCCATCCCCCCCCGCCCTCCCTGCTGTGTCCGTCCATCCCCCCCCGCCCTCCCTGCTGTGTCCGTCCATCCCCCCCCCCCGCCCTCCCTGCTGTGTCCGTCCATCCCCCCCCGCCCTCCCTGCTGTTTCCGTCCATCCCCCCCCGCCCTCCCTGCTGTGTCCGTCCATCCCCCCCGCCCTCCCTGCTGTGTCCGTCCATCCCCCCCCGCCCTCCCTGCTGTGTCCGTCCATCCCCCCCCCGCCCTCCCTGCTGTGTCCGTCCATCCCCCCCCGCCCTCCCTGCTGTGTCCGTCCATCCCCCCCCGCCCTCCCTGCTGTGTCCGTCCATCGCCCTCCCTGCTGTGTCCGTCCATCCCCCCCCCGCTCTCCCTGCTGTGTCCGTCCATCCTCCCCCGCCCTCCCTGCTGTGTCCGTCCATCCCCCCCGCCCTCCCTGATGTGTCCGTCCATCCCCCCCGCCCTCCCTGCTGTGTCCGTCCATCCCCCCCGCCCTCCCTGCTGTGTCCGCCCATCCCCCCCCGCCCTGCTGTGTCCGTCCATCCCCCCCGCCCTCCCTGCTGTGTCTGTCCATCCCCCCCCTGCCCTCCCTGCTGTGTCCGTCCATCCCCCCCGCCCTCCCTGCTGTGTCCGTCCATCCCCCCCGCCCTCCCTGCTGTGTCCGTCCATCCCCCCCGCCCTCCCTGCTGTGTCCGTCCATCCCCCCCGGCCTCCCATCCCCCCCGCCCTCCCTGCTGTGTCCGTCCATCCCCCCCCGCCCTCCCTGCTGTGTCCGTCCATCCCCCCCCCGCCGCCCTCCCTGCTGTGTCCGTCCATCCCCCCCGCCCTCCCTGCTGTGTCCGTCCATCCCTCCCCGCCGTCCCCAGACGCAGCACCTGACACTCACACGGACCTGACACACACGCACACATTCACACGCAGCGCCTGACACACACAGACGCGCAGCGCCTGACACACACAGACGCGCAGCGCCTGACACACACAGACGCGCAGCGCCTGACACACACAGACGCGCAGCGCCTGACACACACAGACGCGCAGCGCCTGACACACACAGACGCGCAGCGCCTGACACACACAGACGCGCAGCGCCTGACACACACACAGACGCGCAGCGCCTGACACACACAGACGCGCAGCGCCTGACACACACAGACGCGCAGCGCCTGACACATACAGACGCGCAGCGCCTGACACACACAGATGCGCAGCGCCTGACACACACAGACGCAGCACCTGACACACACACACAGCAGCACCTGACACACACAGCAGCACCTGACACACACACGCAGCACCTGACACACACACGCAGCACCTGACACACACACTCACGCACCTGACACATGCACTCACACGCATCACCTGACATACTCACACGCAGCACCTGACACACACACACACACACACACACATGCAGCACCTGACACACACACGCAGCACCTGACACACGCAGACATGCAGCACCTGACACACGCAGCACCTGACACACGCAGACACGCAGCACCTGACACACGCAGACACGCAGCACCTGACACACACACACACACACAGCACCTGACATTCAGACATGCAGCGCCTGACACATACACACACGCAGACATGCAGCGCCTGACATGCAGCACCTGACAGACACACACACACAGACATGCAGCACCTGACACACACACACACACACAAATATGCAGCACTTGACACACCCACACACATACAGACATGCAGCACCTGACACACACACACAGGCAGCACCTGACACACACACACAGACGCAGCACATGACACTCACACGGACCTGACACACGCACACACTCACACGCAGCACCTGACACACACACACAGACGTGCAGCGCCTGACACACACAGGCACGCAGCACCTGACACACACACACAGACGCGCAGCACCTGACACACACACACACACAGACGCGCAGCGCCTGACACACACACACAGACGCGCAGCGCCTGACACACACACACAGACGCGCAGCGCCTGACACACACACACAGACGCGCAGCGCCTGACACACACAGACGCGCAGCGCCTGACAGACACAGACACGCAGCGCCTGACACACGCAGCGCCTGACAGACACGCGCACTCACACGCAGCGCCTGACAGACACACGCACTCACACGCAGCACCTGACAGACATGCGCACACGCACTCACACGCAGCGCCTGACAGACACGCGCACTCACAGGCAGCGCCTGACACACACGCGCACTCACACGCAGCGCCTAACACACTCACACGCAGCGCCTGACACGCACATACTAGTGATGAGTGGGTTCGGTTCGTCGGAATCCGGACCCCCCGAACTTCACCCCTTTTACACGAGGCAGGTTCGAACCTTCCCGCCTTGCTCGGCTAACCCAAGCGCGCCCGAACGTCATCATCCCGCTGTCGGATTCTCACGAGATTCGGATGTCTGCATTCGTGGAAAGGGGTCCCATGTGTAAACATGGGACCCCTTTCAGTCCGTCTGGTCCGGGTGTTCGGTTTGTTGTTTTGCCAAGTACGTGGATTTAATCTGGAACCTGGATCAGGTGAGTATAATTATCTTTTATTTTCAGGTACCCGTGGATTCTACTTGGAGAAGAGGACCGACTGCTTCGTGTCAACGTATGTGTGTGTCGGCAGGTGTGAAATAAAGTTATACTTTCACGGTGTCTGTGTCCTGTTTTTATTTGGGTATTTTTTTTCCAGTAGAACTACAGGTACCAGCGGGCCCGTTTTTCTCCCGCATACTGGTACTTGTGGTTCTCAAAGTACCAGCTTGCGGGGGAGGCTTGCTGGGACTTGTAGTACTACTGGAAAAAACAATATTCTTTCAATTTTCTCAAGGCTATCAGCCTCCCATCCGCAGCCCTTGGATGGGGGGGACAGCCTCGGGCTTCACCCTTGGCCCTTGGGTGGCTGGGGGGGGGGGACCCCTTGATTGAAGGGGTCCCCACTCCCCCAGGGTACCCCGGCCAGGGGTGACTAGTTGGATATTTAATGCCACGGCCGCAGGGCACTGTATAAAAGTGACCCTCGGCTGTAGCATTATCTGTCCAGCTAGTGGAGCCCGATGCTGGTGTAAAAAATACGGGGGTCCCCTACTCTTTTTGTCCCCCGTATTTTTTGCACCAGCACCAGGCGCAGAGCCCGGTGCTGGTTTTAAAAATACGGGGGATCCCCTGTCCGTTTTTCCCCCGGATTTTTAGAATCAGGACCGGCTCGAAGAGCCCGAGGCTGGTTATGCTTTGGAGGGGGGACCCCACGCAATTTTTTTTCCGGGTTTTTTACATTCCATTTAAAAAATAATAATAATCTTTTAAAAAATATATAAATAATACTTGTGCCTCCAAAAAAGAGAAACCAAGTACCTAATCCCTTCTAATATAGATATGCTATTACCAAAAAAACAACAACTTTTATTTATTAGATTCCGCCTGCAAAGTGTGACGGATTGAAAATGA
The DNA here is from genome assembly GCF_028390025.1 of Pseudophryne corroboree. Lineage (NCBI taxonomy): Eukaryota > Metazoa > Chordata > Amphibia > Anura > Myobatrachidae > Pseudophryne > Pseudophryne corroboree. Next base: position 162,054,525 of record NC_086451.1, on the reverse strand, counting down.
CGAATTTACTGTTTAAAAGCACTGTTGTCGAATTTACAAACTTCAATTGAATATACTTTTGTCGAATTGCTGCATTTGTACCATTGCAGAAAAGTCGAATTTGTCAAATGACGAATTTTAAAAAGTCGAATTTTGAAAGCCTGTAAGAATAGGCCCCGCCCCCTTCTTCACATCAGCCGTCCCCTTCTACCCCTGTACCTTGCTCTCTCCTGTCTGTGTTCTCTCCCGTCTGTAGGACTAGGCCCCGCCCCCTTCTTACCCTCCAGTGACTGCTCTCTCCTGACAAGTGGACCAGGCCTGCCCCCTACACGCTGCTGGTGTCTTCATTGTTACTTGGTCTGGAGCTCCGTTGGGGAGAGAACTCACGTGAGCTCATTAAGAATGAGGAACTGGGATGTGCACCTGACACACACGCAGCACCTGACACACACGCACACAAAAAGCACCTGACACACACGCAGCACCTGACACACACGCAGACACGCAGCACCTGACACACACACACACACACACACACACACACACGCAGCACCTGACACACACACACACGCAGCACCAGACACGCAGCACCTGACACACACACACACGCAGACATGCAGCGCCTGACACACACATGCAGCACCTGACAGACACGCACACACAGACACGCAGCACCTGACACACACACGCAGCATTTGACACACACACGCAGACACGCAGCACCTGACACACAGACATGCAGCGCCTGACACACGCAGACATGCAGCACCTGGCACACACATGCAGCACCTGAAAGACACACACACACACACACACACACAGACATGCAGTACCTGACACACCCACACACACAGACATGCAGCACCTGACACACCCACACACATACAGACATGCAGCACCTGACACACACACAGGCAGCACCTGACACATATATACATGTGGCATTTAACGCACGCACGCACAGCACCTGACACACAATCATATACACACGCAGCACCTGCTACTCACACATATATACACATGCAGCACCTGCCACTCCCACATACATGAACAGCACCTAACACACATATATACATGCAGCACCTGACACACACATACACGCGCAGCACCTGACAGTCGCACACATGCAGATGCGACACCTGACACAAACACATACACTCTCAACACCTGACACCCACGTGGCAGCTGACGCATACAAATGAAGCCCCTGAGATACACACATATACACGTGCAGCACCTGAGACACACACACACACACACATGTATGTACACGCGCGGCTCCAGGCACACACATACGTACGTACACGCGCGGCACCTGACACACACACACACACACACGTACATACACGTGTGGCACCTGACACACACACACGTATGCACACGCGTGGCTCCTGACACACATACACACATGTACGTACACGCGCGGCTCCTGACACACACACATACACATATATGTACGTACACGCGCGGTTCCTGACACCCACACACATGTACATGCGCGGCTCCTGGCACACACACACGTACACGTGCGGCACCTGACACATACACGCGTGTACGTACACACATGCACAGCACCTGACATACACATGTAGGTACGCGCCACCTGACACACACACACGTACACGCACGACACCTGACACACGTACGTACACGCACGGCACCTGACACACACGTACGTGCACGCACGGCACCTGACGCACACGTACATACTAGTGATGAGTGGGTTCGGTTCGTCGGAATCCGAACCCCCCGAACTTCACCCATTTTACACGGGTCCGAGGCAGGTTCGAACCTTCCCGCCTCGCTCGGCTAACCCGAGCGCGCCCGAACGTTGTCATCCCGCTGTCGGATTCTCGCGAGATTCGGATGTCTGCATTCGTGGACATGGGACCCCTTTCAGTCCGTCTGGTCCGTGTGTTCGGTTTGTTTTGCCAAGTACGTGGATTTAATCTGGAACCTGGATCAGGTGAGTATAATTATCTTTTATTTTCAGTTACCCGTGGATTCTACTTGGAGAAGAGGACCGACTGCTTCGTGTCAACATAGGTAAGTATGTGTGTGTCGGCAGGTGTGAAATAAAGTTATACTTTCACGGTGTCCGTGTCCTGTTTTTATTTGGGTATTTTTTTCCCAGTAGAACTACAGGTACCAGCGGGCCCGTTTTTCTCCAGCATGCTGGTACTTGTGGTTCTCAAAGTACCAGCTTGCGGGGGAGGCTTGCTGGGACTTGTAGTACTACTGGAAAAAACAATATTCTTTCAATTTTCTCAAGGCTATCAGCCTCCCATCCGCAGCCCTTTTATGGGGGGGACAGCCTCGGGCTTCACCCCTGGCCCTTGGGTGGCTGGGGGGGGGGGACCCCTTGATTGAAGGGGTCCCCACTCCCCCAGGGTACCCCGGCCAGGGGTGACTAGTTGGATATTTAATGCCACGGCCGCAGGGCACTGTATAAAAGTGACCCCCGGCTGTGGCATTATCTGTCCAGCTAGTGGAGCCCGATGCTGGTGTAAAAAATAAGGAGGACCCCTACTCTTTTTGTCCCCCGTATTTTTTGCACCAGGCGCAGAGCCTGGTGCTGGTTTTAAAAATACGTGGGATCCCCTGTCCGTTTTCCCCCCGGATTTTTAGAACCAGGACCGGCTCGAAGAGCCCGAGGCTGGTTATGCTTTAAGGGGGGACTCCACGCAATTTTTTTTACGGGTTTTTCACATTCCATTTAAAAAATAATAATAATCTTTTAAAAAATATATAAATAATACTTGTGCCTCCAAAAAAGACAAACCAAGTACCTAATCCCTTCTAATATAAATAGATATGATATTACCAAAAAAGAAAACTGCAAAAAAAACATGTTTTTACATTTTTTTATTAGATTCCGCCAGCAAAGTGTGGCGGATTGAAAATGACGAATTTACTGTTTAAAAGCACCGTTGTCGAATTTACAAACTTCAATTGAATATACTTTTGTCGAATTGCTGCATTTGTACCATTGCAGAAAAGTCGAATTTGTCAAATGACGAATTTTAAAAAGTCGAATTTTGAAAGCCTGTAAGAATAGGCCCCGCCCCCTTCTTCACATCAGCCATCCCCTTCTACCCCTGTACCTTGCTCTCTCCTGTCTGTGTTCTCTCCCGTCTGTAGGACTAGGCCCCGCCCCCTTCTTACCCTCCAGTGACTGCTCTCTCCTGACAAGTGGACCAGGCATGCCCCTACACGCTGCTGGTGTCTTCATTGTTACTTGGTCTGGAGCTCCGTTGGGAAGAGAACTCACGTGAGCTCATTAAGAATGAGGAACTGGGATGCTTTAATTTTATTGTGAGTAGTGTAGTGTGGTGATGTAGTATGTTGTATGGGGGGTATAGTGTAATTATGAAGTGCAGCATATGGGAGGGCTATAGCATAGTGATGTAGTGTGGCATATGGGGGGTGGTAGGGTAGCGCATAGGCGTGCGTACAGGGGGTGCCTGGTGCGCACAGGCACTCCCTAATGTCCAGCACCGCTGCACGCCACGCTTGCTGTAGCACAGTGATCACTGAGTGTGTGATCGGTGGAGCCTAGCCTGCAGCTCATTTCCGTACCTCCCACCACCGATGCGCCCGCCCCCCCTCTGCCTGCTGCTAATACTATGCTGAGTGCATTAGTTGGCGGCCTCACTGGGGGGACTGGCGTCACCTTGCAATGTGACTTGGTGATGTCCGCCCATGCTCTCCTCCCGCCCACCTGTGCTTTCCTCCCGCTGCGGTCTCTCAGTCCTAGTGTGCCGCGGCCGCCACACCACTGGGGACTGGGAGCCGCCGGCAGACACATTCTGCTGAGACTTACTTGTCAGTGCGGGTTCCGGACGGCAGGCGGCGGGTGGGAGGGCAGACGGGGAGCAGGTGTCACAAGGAGTGTGTGGGTAACTAATTCACAATACTTCCGCTCAACGTGGCACTGCTGGTCCTTCATCTCCCATGTCTCTTCACCAGGTGGCGGGCGGCCCGGAAATTAAGTGATGTGTTGTGCAGCAGTCAGTGTGAAGTGACTGAGAGTAACACTGGTGGTGCTGATGATGCTGCTGCAGAATCGGGAAGCAATTAATTCATAAATATAATGTACTCTATCAATGTATTATACATACATAAACATGGACATACGTGTATTTGTGTATACATGTATATACATGAGTGTGTGTGTGTGTGTGTGTGTATATATATATATATATATATATATATGACTTGGGGTTTGTTTTATTAGATAGAGCATGTCCCAGTGAAGTGCCTTTTGGGGTTGTGGTTTTTCAGAAAGTTACAGGTTTTTTTTTAATTAAGAGAAATATGCCCCATTAGAGATCGGGCATTTCAATTTGTTGCGCCTGCACAGTGGCCGCCAGCAGGGGGTGTATTAGAGTGCCTTCACTTGAGAGCCGCAATATGGCCGCCTTCTCCCCGGTTATTCTGTAAATAGGAAAATAACCTCACAGGTTCACATAGGGCAGAGTTGCCAAAACTAGTGCAGGGCTGTAACGTACAGTACTAAGGAAAAGCCATATACTAAAGCGGCACGGTGACCTCACCCCTCTCAGAGATACCAGGGCGCAGCACACTGTACGGGGTACACTTGGTACACACACCTGTTAGCTCAGGGCAGCACTATAGGACCCTCCTGTAATGCTGTGCTGGAGGCGTGTAGTGATCAGGGCACTGGGAGACTGGCTGGCTGGTCTCCGTCTCTGCTGCCTATAGAACTTCCACCTCTGTTATATATCAGGGCTGCTCTCCTGTGTGTTCTCTTCCTCTCCTACTTCACACTGGAACTAGCCGCCCAGAGAACGAGAGGGCAGCGGCTGACATCAGAGAGGGTGCAGCAATCTGTGTGGGCAGAGCCCCTCACAGCAAGGTGTCCTTTTGCTGTGCCCCATGTAATCACTGTGATCCATACAGACTCTCACCCTGGTAAGCTCTCTATTTATTATTTATTTTTGTACACTGCAGCATGCTCGAGGGAAGGGAGCAGGCACCCCCCCACCCCCACCCCACCGCCACTACTCCTCCGCCAGCATCACTGCCGAGCCGGTCAGTGTTCCGGTGGCAATGAGCAGTAGGCAGCCACCAGCAACAACAGCCAGGAAGCTGTTACTCCCGGCAGCAGTAGCGTCAAGCTGCAATTCAGCCAGCGGCACGATGATCCGGGAGACAGTGGCAGCACAGGGAAGCAGTACCCCCTCCAATCGCAGCACCAACCTGGAGACTGAGGCAGCAACCCACCCCCAGCAGCAGCACCACCCTGATGATAGGTAAGATGCATTTTGGTGTCACAAGAAGGTGGCCGGAGTAGTGGCTGGCTGTGGTCACACCCCGGGCAAAAGTGATAGTGATTTCAGTGTTCCCTTGCGCGGGGATTGGATGTGTAGATGTATGGAGGCTATGTTTGTATAGATGTGAGCGGCAGTGTGCGGATGTATGAGAGCGGCAATGTACGGCTGTATGAGAGCGATGGTGTGCGGCTGTAAGAGTGCAATGGTGTGCGGCTGTAAGAGTGCAATGGTGTGCGGCTGTAAGAGTGCAATGGTGTGCGGCTGTAAGAGTGCAATGGTGTGCGGCTGTAAGAGTGCAATGGTGTGCGGCTGTAAGAGTGCAATGGTGTGCGGCTGTAAGAGTGCGGCAGTGTGCGGCTGTAAGAGTGCGGCAGTGTGCGGATGTATGAGAGCGGGGTTGTACGGATGTATGAGAGCGGCAGTGTATGGATGTATGAGAGCAGCAGTGTACAGTTGTGTGAGAGCGGCAGTGTATGGATGGCAGCATCATGGGGAGGGATGTCAGAATGCTGTTATAGGGTTCCTAATACAAAATGGAATCCGTATAGTGGGCGGGGCTGCACCATGGCACCACGTTGGGCTTGATGGGCAGGTAGTGCGGCAAGCACACCCAAATTGGCGTCTGACGTCGCCCGCAGTCCACACTGTTGTGAGGAGTCAGAGTTAATTTTGACTGTGTAGTGTACTCACAGAGGACCTACCGCCCGTCCCCTCCTCGCATCTGAGCAGCAGGTCAGTCTCTTATTTTCTTTTTAATCAGGAGAGGCCGAGTGAACTCTGAGCAGGGGGGCAAAGCTACATGGGACCCAGAGGGGCTGCTGTGCTGTCAGAGAGGAAGAGAGAGATGAAGCTACTGCAGATCCCCAGCTGATTGTGAGGTGCCGGGTTGAAGGGTGATGTGATCACCCTTCTCCCTCGCTGCAGCTGGGGACCGCATCTAGGCTTCCTCCATCGAGTGCATGCGGCGCAGCAGTGGGCGGCGTGTAATGAGTTTGTCTGACTCATTATACTGCTGCCTGTTGTGGACACCTCCGTCCGTACGGACTGGTGTACATGCCCAGCACAGAGGTGACAGTGTTGGTAGAAGTGCTGCCCAGCTCTGACCCTGCAGGCCTCCCTGATCTGGCTGCGGCCGCTGCTGCTGTGGCCTGAAACCCCTGCCGGTCCCCTCCATAGACTTCCGCCTGGCCAGCGCTGAGGTACTAGGGGTAGCCCAGCTGCGGGAAGGGTATGTCTCTGGCTTTCTCTCCGGCAGGGGAAGGTGACAGCGGCGGAGGAAGTGCTGCCCACCTCAGACACTACAGGCCTCCCCGATCCAGCTGCGGCCACAGCTGATGCTGCCAGAACCCCCTGCTGGTCTCCTTTGTTGACTGCCGCATGGCCAGTGCTGAAGTACTGGGGGTAAGCCAGCTACGGGAAGAGTGTCTCTGCCTCTGGCTCTCTCTCTCTGGCAGGGGAAGGAAGGGCTGATTCTCTGGCACAACAGGGAGGGCTGGGCTGCAGGAACACAGCACTGGAAGAAACAGGAGGCCGAACTCATGACCAAAAAGTGAGCAGTGCAGTGATCAGCCCCCTAGTCTTTCCCTCTCTCTGGGTGCAGAGCTGTATTCTACAGAGAGAGCTGGGATGGGAAGAAGGGGAACGGCACTTGACATACACATACACGCGCAACCTGACACACACATACACGTGCGGCACCTGACACACACACACGTAGCATCAGACACAATAAAATAAACATGCAGCACCTGACCCACACATACACGCGCAACACCTGACACACACACATATACACGTGCGGCACCTGACACACACACGTAGCATCAGACACAATTAAATAAACATGCAGCACCTGACACATGCATATACACGCACACCATCAGACACACACATACACATGCAGCACCTTACTCACACACACATAGACACGTGTAGTACCTGACGCACACACATGTACACGCGCAGCACCTGACGCACACTCATGTACACACGCAGCACCTGACGCACACTCATGTACACGCGCAGCACCTAATGCACACTCATGTACACGCGCAGCACCTAATGCACACTCATGTACACGCGCAGCACCTGATGCACACATGTACACGCGCAGCACCTGACACAGACATACGTATTCATGCACAGCACCAGACCTACCCTTGTACACACGCGGAGCACCTGATACTCACACACATATACACCCGCAACACCTGACACACATACACGTGCGGCAGCTGACGCATACACACGCACCATCAGACACACTCGTATATACACGCAGCACCTGACACACATACACACACACACACAGGAGCTGATACACAGGCAGCACCTGACACACACACACACACACACACATATACACGCGCAGCACCTGACACCACGCACTCACACGTACAAGCAATGCATTTCACGCCTACCTCCAGCCTCAGTCACAGGCTGCTGCCGCCTACCCCCCTCCCTGCATCAGCTGCAAAGGCAGCAAAATATTTTGACCAAAGTCTAAAGGCCCATACACATTAAACGATGTCGCTCTGTGAGCGACATCATCTAATGTTTCCCCCGGCCGGCCGGCGGCCAACTGTACACGCTGAGCGATATGACCGCTCAGTGACGTCACGCCCCTGCCAGCCCTGCATGAAGGTCGTGGACGACAGTCCACATCCTTCATGCATGACCTACCGACAGCGACGATTGTTGCCGACCCGCGGGGCCGCGCATCGTTCGTCGCTGGCGGCATACACACTTAACGATAAAACGAGCGACATCGCTCAAGGAGGGGGAAAATGAGCGACGTTGCTCATTAAATCGTTAAGTGTGTATGGACCTTAAACAATTCGGTTTGGTTAATAAAATAATTTTGCACAGAACAGTGATGTTATACGAACATTTTCATTAAACATTTAAAAAATCAAATGTTTATTCTTACAGTGAAATTTTACATTTCTGAATAAAAAGAATAAATTTAAAAAAAGCGATGAAATTCCATAGACAAAAAACCTTACGGTTTCACATGTCCCATTAAGGCTTCTTAGACATGATCGAAATTTCAGAAACCTGTTGTAACTCTTCCACTCAAACTCCAAAAAGCAATGAAATTCCGATCATTAAGGCTGACGCCTTAATGGACGTGTTCCTTGCGCAATACAGATATGGTATGCCATCACAGCCTGTGGGTAAGTGCAGATTCAGCACTCTCACAGAGTGAGATTGCTGTCACTCACACAATGGTGGAGCTGCTAATTCACAGATTTGTGTGCTCATTGGAATACACACATGCAGTCTATGCAACTGAAGGTCTGAGCGGAAGACAAAGCTGCTCAGATGAGGTAAGAGTGTTGTTGATTGGAGGGAGGAGAGCGGTGTGGATGGGGGAACAGAAGTGTGTGGATAGAGTTGAACACTAAGCAGCACTGATGGGGGGGACAAAGAAACACAGGGGGTAATTCAGACCGCAGCAGCAGCAATCGCAGTCTGAATTAGTTTGTGAGGTGCGCACGTGCAATGGCCGCACTGCGCGTGCGTACCCCAGGAGCCCAGTGAGATGCTATCAGCATCTCACTGGCTGCGATCACCCTGCCTGATTGATAGGCAGAGGTGGTTGCGGGGAAGGAGGGGGGCGTGCAAACAGCGTTAGCATGCCATTGGCAGGGCATGGTCTGCACAACGGAGGCGTTTCCAGACCACTGGGGGGTGGGCTGTAGCGGTTATCCCCCTGCCAAGAGCACATGATCCACGAAATTTACCTTCAGGATGTCAGCTACATGAATGGGGTAAGAGTGGTGTGGATAGGGGGTAGATTAAGCAGCAAGTATGGGAAGGGAGACAGAGCGGTGCAGATGGGTTGAAAACACTGGCATGGATGGGTAGAAAACTGGTGCAGATGGGAGAGAAAATAGTGTGCCATGTACTGAAGGAGGCAGAGTGACGTTGAAGAAGGAAACACTGAGCAGCACAGAGAGAAAGGAACGGTGGTACAGACAAGGCACAGGTGGGGAAAGACAGATGGTGCAGATAAGTTAGTACAGACTAGCACAGATGGGAGAACACAGCAGTAGGGATTGGGGAAGACAGGGCAGCATGGGGGTGTATAGGGGAAGTAAGTGTAGATGCATAGACCGTAGATAGGGTATTATAGTTTTAGCAATTAACCAAGATGTTTGAGGGAGCTAAATGTGTATACTATGTGAGATGGATGTATGGAGTCAGAAGGATGTTGTAACAAGGTGGGATGGTTGTGACCGAATGGGATGGTTGTGGGCACTGTGTGGGATGGGAGCACCACAAAACTGCTCAGACCTTCAGTTGCATAGATTGCATGTGTGTATTCCAATGAGCACACAAATCTGTGAATTAGCAGCTCCACCATTGTGTGAGTGACAGCAATCTCACTCTGTGAGAGTGCTGAATCTGCACTTACCCACAGGCTGTGATGGCATACCATATCTGTATTGCGCAAGGAACACGTCCATTAAGGCGTCAGCCTTAATGATCGGAATTTCATTGCTTTTTGGAGTTTGAGTGGAAGAGTTACAACAGGTTTCTGAAATTTCGATCATGTCTAAGAAGCCTTAATGGGACATGTGAAACCGTAAGGTTTTTTGTCTATGGAATATATATATATCTGTATATATCTGTATATCTGTAGCTGTCACAGTGGTGAAAATGAGCAGTAGTTTGTATGAGCTGCAGGGGTTAACACCAGTCACAGTGAATATGTGTGTGTGTTTTACCTCAGTCTCTCGCTGTCCTGCTTCCATCCATCACTGTGCTGTCGGGCTGAATGCAATGCTGTGTGGGGCCAGAAAAAGGTCAGTAGCTGACCACATTCGTAGCTCGTGCGGGCGGGCAGTATACTTTTTTGGGCTTGCCGCCGCTGCTTAGGAAGGGAAACTAGACGTTACCCTGACTTCCTAGCTCCAGCAGCCGTGGCCAGCTTTCTGCAATGCCTCATGGGATTTGTAGTCTCTATGCTACTGCATAAAGTCTAAGCAGTAGCACACATGACTACAAATCCCATTTTCTTCAATAGATTCTCTGCTGTGTCAGACCCAGCTGATCCCAGCGCCCTATCAAATCCCGCGCCCGGGTCACATACCCCCCCAGCCCCTCCCTAGTTTCGGCTCTGCCCTCCTCCAGACTCCAGTTTTAGAATTGTGCCCAGTGAGACTGGATGCACTACAGGGGAGTTCTACTGAGTTTCTCTGAAAAGACTTATGTTAGTTTTTCTTATTTTCAGGGAGGCTGCTGGCAACAGTCTCCCTGCTTCGTGGAACTTAGGGGAGAGAAGTATGACCAACTTCTAGTGAGTTAAATGGCTATGCTTCTGGCTGACAGGACACCATTAGCTCCTGAGGGTGCTGATCGCTAGGTACGCCTAGATGCCCACTCCCGTAGCCTGCCATCACCCCCTTACAGAGCCAGAAGTCAGAAGACAGGCGAGTAGCAGAAGAACAGAAAACTTCTCCAGTGACGGCATTCTGAGGTACCACGCAGCGAGCGGAATGCTGTGCGCCATGCTTCCACACAAACACAGGCACTGCAGGGTGCAGGGCATGTGGGTGGGGAAGGGGGACACCCTGGGCAGCATAAATTCCTCACAAAAGGCTGGCAAAAGTGGACATTAGTGCCTGGGCACTGTACTTACCCCGCCAGCGTAATTAATTATTTGTTTCTGAGCGGGACAGAAGCGTGCCATTACAGCGGCGGGGCTTCTTCCTCACCTCACCAGCACATCTATAGAGCGTAACAAGTCTATCACTATAGAGTTTATTATTTCCCAGACTGCGTACTTTTGGCGCTGGATTGTGAGCTGAAAAATCCTCTGTCCCTCTGACAGATTTACTGTAGGTCTATCCCCCATAAGCCGATGTGTCTGTGGGTACTTGGTACATGTGTGTCAACATGTCAGTGGCTGAATGTTTTTCCCAAGAGGAAACTATATTAGGAATGCAGACATATGATGGTGGCCCTGTTGGCACCACCAATAACTGACTGGGTGAAAGTTTCAGTAATATCAGAGTGAGGTTGGATAAATCTGTGTCCCAGACACAGACGTAGAGAAAAGATGTGATGTTCATGGCTATGCTTCTTTTCACTCAGGCCCGCAAAAATGTTACTACACATCGATACTGACTCGGATACTGATTCATATGTCGGCCATAATATTTCCTGATTAGATCCAATATTGGCAAGGAGCATTCAGTACATGATTGTGGATATTAAAGACATATTAACATCACTGAGGACCCTGCTGTTCCTGACAAAGGGGTATATATATGTATGTATATATAGATATATAATGAAAGCTGATGTAACGTTCCTCCATCTCTGTTTGAGAAAGTCTGGGCCAGCTCGACAAGATGGTTTCAAATCCCCAAAAGGTTTCCGGTTGTTTATTCATTTCCTGCTGCGGACAGAATAAAGTGGGAGTCACCCCCTCTTCTGCACGGGGCCCTGTCACAAATCCAGCGGATCGTATGCAGGAAGCTACATTATTTCTAGTTATGTAACCTCGGGTACATTACTTAGACCTGCCATTACATGCGCATGGGTGAGTAGTAGTATTCAAGAATTGGTCGAATACCTCGTCATCCGATATAGATATCTTGGAGAGATGGGATACTCCTTACGTTGGATCATATCAAGGACACTGCAGCATACTTAATACTGCAAGGGATATAGGACTCGAGTTCACGGGCAAATTTCATGGCAGTCTCGGATAGGAGGGCATTGTGGATTCACCAAGGGAATGCTGATGCTGACTCCAAGAAGAAAGGCAGTCTCTTCCCTATGAAGGTGAAGCCTTGTTTGGTGACGGCCTAATTAATTTGATCTCGGCAGCTCCCGAAGGTAAGTCAACCTTCTTGCCTTATGTTCCCTCTCAACGGATGAAGACGCATCATTGTCTAACGCAGTCATTTTGGCCCAATAGATATGCAAGAAGTTAAGATTCCCCTTTCTTTGCAGGTAGAGGAAGGAAAAGAGGGAAGAGGTCTGTAGCCTCTTCAAGATCGCAGGAGCAGAGATCGTCCTCTGCTTCTGCCAAATCCACTGCATGACGCTAGGGCTTTCTTGCAGGAGCCCGCACCAGTGGGGGCACGTCTAAAACACTTCAGTCAGTTCTGGATTAATTTAGACCTGGACTCGTGGGTTTTACAAATAGTGTCACAAGGGTACAAACTGGGTGTCATGACTAAGGTTTTGTGAACCCGGTGTTAGTGAAGTCTGTGCGGGCGACTGGAGGATTATATGAATACTACCACTGACCTGGTTTGGGACTATTGTGGACTCTGGGTTTCTTCCGGTGACTGGGAAGAGGAACCGCAGCAGAGATGGCCGAATCTAGGTTCTCCTCATGCAGGATTAGGTCGGCAGACAGGAGGCATGCTGAAGGTCTCCTGAAAGACAGAACTGGAAAGGCACTGATGAATCAGTGAAGAATACCAGGTATAATTGTGCTAAAGGGCACGGGGTGCTTGGAGACACTGAGGTGCTTGGAGACACTGAGGTGCGTGGAGACACTGAGGTGCGTGGAGACACTGAGGTGCGTAGAGACACTGGGGTGCGTAGAGACACTGGGGTGCGTAGAGACACTGGGGTGCGTAGAGACACTGGGGTGCGTAGGGGTGCTGAGGCACGGAGGTGCTGGAAGCACGGAGATGCTGAGGCACGGAGGTACTGAAGCACGGAGGTGCTGGAAGCACGGAGGTACTGAGGCACGGAGATGCTGAGGTGCTGGAAGCACGGAGGTACTGAGGCACGGAGGTACTGAGGCACGGAGGTACTGAGGCACGGAGGTGCTGAGGCACTGAGGCACGGAGATGCTGAGGCACTGAGGTGCTGAGGCACGGAGATGCTGAGTCACGGAGATGCTGAGTCACGGAGATGCTGAGTCACGGAGATGCTGAGTCACGGAGATACGGAGGTGCTGGAAGCACGGAGGTGCTGAGGCACTGAGGCACGGAGATGCTGAGGCACTGAGGTGCTGAGGCACGGAGATGCTGAGTCACGGAGATACGGAGGTGCTGGAAGCACGGAGGTGCTGAGGCACGGAGATACTGAGATGCTGAGGCACGGAGATACTGAGATGCTGAGGCACGGAGATACTGAGATGCTGAGGCACGGAGATACTGAGATGCTGAGGCACGGAGATACTGAGATGCTGAGGCACGGAGACACTGAGATGCTGAGGCACGGAGCTACTGAGGTGCTGGAAGCACGGAGGTGCTGAGGCACGGAGATGCTGAGGCACGGAGATGCTGAGGCACGGAGATGCTGGAAGCACGGAGATGCTGAGGCACGAGGTACTGAGCCCTGGAGATCCCAACTACAACAGTAGTAAAACTGAAACACGACAGCTGTGGTTTTCAGTGGAGAACACGGAATTCAGTACTGTGCCTTTAAGACGAAACATTGCAGCTGTACCTTTACATTGAGCCTCAGGGAAATGGTGAAATCAAATGGCAACACACAAATAAACCAAACGGTAACAAGGGAACAGAGTTTCCACAGGAACTTAGGTACAAAGGTTACCTTTAGGGAGCTCAGCTTAAGACCCACACAAGGCTGTATGTGACACAAGGAACTGGCCCAGATTCCAACTCAGCCTCCTGATTTATACTTCCTGGTCCTTGATGATTGGTGGGCAGGATTAGGTGATGTAGAGAGTCTCAGGCTGGCAGAGGATTGGACAACTCTAGGTCAGGTGAAGTCACTGTCATGTGACTACTCTAGAGGAGGCTGTGAAGTGCAGCGAGGCCTAGCAGGCCGAGAGAACACTGAAGCCTGAACTTCAGATTACTGAATTCAGCCTCACACAGGAGATCACCACAGGTGGAGCTAATTCACTATTACCTCTCAGGCAGAGAACTCAGGAAAACTCAGTGCTGACAAGCTGTTTAACTCCGTGAGTGAAAAAGACACAGGATCCAGGACAGATGGCAGGGGTAAGTCACCAAATATAAAACCTACAGTCAGGATTGTGACAGTATCCCCCTCTTCAAGGGTGGACTCCGGACACCCATCTTGAATCTTAGAGGAACTTGAGAAATTCATACAGAAGAATTTAGGACCTTCGTTGATGCAGATTCCAAAGGTTTAGGACTAAATTCTTTAACTACAGCGTTACTGAAAGTCTGTAAGTCATGGAACACAGGATCATTACTCTCAAAGAGCATGTTGGCCCACTCCAAAGCTCTTCCTCTGAATGCCAGGAACAGATATCGAGTAACGTTGGAAGGAGTTACTGCACCTGAAGGATCAGACTCCATCCGAGAGAGAAATTGTTCAACCAGAGCGGCATATTGCAATAAATCTCCATCAAAGTAAATAGGTGGAAAACCATCAGACGAAAGCTTAGAGGATGAAACTGAAGAAAGCTTTGGCTGGACGAGTAGGACTGGATTGGATCCGAGGATACTTGAATTGGCTGGAGCCAAAGGAGACGGACCAGGCTGGTCCTGGAGTATTGCTGGACCGGCTGTAACCGGGACGGACTGACCAGGCGGAACCTGGAGTATTGCTGGACCAGCTGGAACCGGGACGGACTGACCAGGCGGAGCCTGGAGTATTGCTGGACCGGCTGGAACCGGGACGGGCTGAGCCCTTTCTTCACAGGGCTGGGCTGAGGCAAGAGCCCCCACTTCACGGGGCTGGGCTGAGGCAAGAGCCCCCACTTCACGGGGCTGGGCTGAGGCAAGAGCCCCCTCTTCACGGGGCTGGGCAGCACTCTGTAGAATCTCTGGCTGGGCAGCACTCTGTAGAATCTCTGGCTGGGCAGCACTCTGTAGAATCTCTGGCTGGGCAGCACTCTGTAGAATCTCTGGCTGGGCAGCACTCTGTAGAATCTCTGGCTGGGCAGCACTCTGTAGAATCTCTGGCTGGGCAGCACTCTGTAGAATCTCTGGCTGGGCAGCACTCTGTAGAATCTCTGGCTGGGCAGCACTCTGAAGACTCACTGGCTGGGCAGCACTCTGAAGACTCACTGGCTGGGCAGCACTCTGAAGACTCACTGGGGCTGGGCGCTCTGAACCCCTCACTGGGGCTGGACGCTCTGAAATCGCCCCTCCTGGGGCTGGACGCTCTGAAGACGCCCCTCCTGGGGCTGGACGCTCTGAAGACGCCCCTCCTGGGGCTGTGGACACGGACTCCTCTGTGACTGTAAATGGCTTGAACATTCTTCTCTGGACACCCAACTTGGGATAAGGTCTTTTAACCACCGGACCCCAGTCATAAATTTGAGTCTCTCTCAGAAGAGTAGCCTTCTTGATACCCCCGTCAGCAGCAGAAGGATCGGATACTGTGGATGACTTATAGTCATGAGCACTATGATACTGAGATTTGTCACTATTACCTGGCTTGCGAAGAATGCAGTCTTTAACAAAATGACCAGAATTTCCACAGTAAAGACAGAGATGTAGCTCCTTACGCCGCTGACGTTCAGCTTCAGAGAGCTTGGGCCGTGGATAGCTCTGATGAAAAACTTTCCCTTGCGCAGAGGAAGAGACTATTAACTGGATGGGACAAAACAGGATCATTAACGTTGGTAGTATTCCTGAGGAGATCAGGCATCACAGAGAGAATACTAGGCAAAAGTTCTTGTAACTGTAGTAACATCTGGTAGAAAATCTGCAGTTGGTCAGGAGTCTTAGAGCAGAAGGTCATAGAATCTCTGGAGGACGAATTCCGCTGCAGACACTGTGCCAATCGATGCTGAGTCGACTCCAGACCTTCCAAGCGTCCTGCAATATTGCTTAGGAGGTCATGCGTCAGACAAACACTTTCGGCCGGGTCCATGTGGCCAGTTCCTACTGTCATGACTAAGGTTTTGTGAACCCGGTGTTAGTGAAGTCTGTGCGGGCGACTGGAGGATTATATGAATACTACCACTGACCTGGTTTGGGACTATTGTGGACTCTGGGTTTCTTCCGGTGACTGGGAAGAGGAACCGCAGCAGAGATGGCCGAATCTAGGTTCTCCTCATGCAGGATTAGGTCGGCAGACAGGAGGCATGCTGAAGGTCTCCTGAAAGACAGAACTGGAAAGGCACTGATGAATCAGTGAAGAATACCAGGTATAATTGTGCTAAAGGGCACGGGGTGCTTGGAGACACTGAGGTGCTTGCGGACACTGAGGTGCTTGCGGACACTGAGGTGCTTGCGGACACTGAGGTGCTTGCGGACACTGAGGTGCGTGGAGGCACTGAGGTGCGTGGAGGCACTGGGGTGCGTAGGGGTGCTGAGGCACGGAGGTGCTGGAAGCACGGAGATGCTGAGGCACGGAGGTACTGAGGCACGGAGGTGCTGTGGCACGGAGGTGCTGGAAGCACGGAGGTGCTGGAAGCACGGAGGCACGGAGATGCTGAGGTGCTGGAAGCACGGAGGTACTGAGGCACGGAGGTACTGATGCATGGAGGTACTGATGCACGGAGGTGCTGGAAGCACGGAGGTGCTGAGGCACTGAGGCACGGAGATGCTGAGGCACTGAGGTGCTGAGGCACGGAGATGCTGAGGCACGGAGATACTGAGGTGCTGGAAGCACAGAGGTGCTGAGGCACTGAGATGCTGAGGCACTGAGGTGCTGAGGCACTGAGGTGCTGAGGCACGGAGATACTGAGGTGCTGAGGCACGGAGATGCTGAGGCACGGAGATGCTGGAAGCACGGAGATGCTGGAAGCACGGAGATGCTGGAAGCACGGAGATGCTGAGGCACGGAGATGCTGAGGCACGAGGTACTGAGCCCTGGAGATCCCAACTACAACAGTAGTAAAACTGAAACACGACAGCTGTGGTTTTCAGTGGAGAACACGGAATTCAGTACTGTGCCTTTAAGACGAAACATTGCAGCTGTACCTTTACATTGAGCCTCAGGGAAATGGTGAAATCAAATGGCAACACACAAATAAACCAAACGGTAACAAGGGAACAGAGTTTCCACAGGAACTTAGGTACAAAGGTTACCTTTAGGGAGCTCAGCTTAAGACCCACACAAGGCTGTATGTGACACAAGGAACTGGCCCAGATTCCAACTCAGCCTCCTGATTTATACTTCCTGGTCCTTGATGATTGGTGGGCAGGATTAGGTGATGTAGAGAGTCTCAGGCTGGCAGAGGATTGGACAACTCTGGGTCAGGTGAAGTCACTGTCATGTGACTACTCTAGAGGAGGCTGTGAAGTGCAGCGAGGCCTAGCAGGCCGAGAGAACACTGAAGCCTGAACTTCAGATTACTGAATTCAGCCTCACACAGGAGATCACCACAGGTGGAGCTAATTAACTATTACCTCTCAGGCAGAGAACTCAGGAAAACTCAGTTCTGACAAGCTGTTTAACTCCGTGAGTGAAAAAGACACAGGATCCAGGACAGATGGCAGGGGTAAGTCACCAAATATAAAACCTACAGTCAGGATTGTGACACTGGGGTTTCAAGACGTTCCCCCTCACCGATTGTTCAAATCAGCCTTAGTCAGCAGGGAGAAGGTTTTTATTCAAGCCTCTTCGTGGTCCCGATGCCGGACGGCTCAGTCAGACCAATCTTAAATCTGAAATCCCTCAATTTCTACCTAAAGAAATTCAATTTCAAGATGGAATCTCTCAGGGTAGGGATCTCCAGTCCGGAGGAAGGAGATTTCATGGTTTTGGTAGACATAAGGATGCCTAATTACATGTTCCCGTTTAGCCACTGCATAAAGCTACCTGAGGTTTGCAATTCAGGATTGTCATTACCAATTTCAGACGTTGCCGTTTGGTCTGTCCACGGCTCCGAGGATTTTCACCAGGGTGATGGCGGAAATTATGGTTCTCCTTCGCAAGCAAGGAGTCACAATTATCCCGTACTTGGATGATCTCCTGATAAAGGCGAGATCCAGGGACCAGTTGGTGCAAAACATCTACTCTCCCTGACAGTTCTTCAACAACATGGTTGGCTCCTAAACTTGCCAAAATCGCAGTTGGTCCCAATGACGCGGTTGTTGTTTTTGGGAGTCATACTGGACACAGAAGAGGCTTTCTTCCAGTGGAAAGGCTATGGAGATCCAGAGTCTGGTCAAACAAATTCTAAAACCAGCAAGAGTGTTAATCCATCAATGCATTCTGTTGCTGGGGAAGATGGTTGCGGCCTACGAGGCCATTCAGTTTGGCAGGTTCCATGCCAGAGTGTTCCAGTGGGACCTGTTGGACAAGTGGTCCGGACCTCACCTACACATGCACCGGAGGATAATCCTGTCTTCCAAGACCAGAATCTCACTCCATTGGTGGCTGCACAGTTCTCACCTCCTAGAGGGGCGATGGTTCGGGATCCAGGACTGGATCCTAGGGACCACGGATGCAACCCTCCGAGGCTGGGGAGCAGTCACACAGGTGGAAAACATCCAAGGAAGATGGTCAAGTCAGGAAAGTTGTCTCCACATAAATATTCTGGAGTTAAGGGCCATTTAATAACTGCAGACACAGTAAGCACTGGGACGGGTGCCCAGCATCCTCTACGGACTAAGAGAAAAGGATTTACCGGTAGGTATTAAAATCCTATTTTCTCTAACGTCCTAGAGGATGCTGGGGACTCCGTAAGGACCATGGGGATAGACAGGCTCCGCAGGAGACATGGGTACTTTAAGAAAGACTTTAGTTCTGGGTGTACACTGGCTCCTCCCTCTATGCCCCTCCTCCAGACCTCAGTTTGATACTGTGCCCAGTGGAGACTGGGTGCTTTTCAGGAGCTCTCCTGAGCTTTCTGACAGAAAGTATTTTGTTAGGTTTTTAATTTTCAGGGAGCACTGCTGGCAACAGACTCCCTCATCGAGGGACTGAGGGGAGAGAAGCAGCCCTACTCTCCGAGTTGTAAGGTCCTGCTTCTTAGGCTACTGGACACCATTAGCTCCAGAGGGATTGGTACGCAGGATCTCACCACCTCCGTCCCCCTTGCAGAGCCGGAAGATAGAAGCCGGGTGAGTATGAGAAGAAAAGAAGACTTCAGAGGTGGCAAAAGACTTCATGATCTTCACTGAAGTAACGCACAGCACTGCAGCTGTGCGCCATTGCTCCCATACACCTCACACACTCCAGTCACTGTAAGGGTGCAGGGCGCAGGGGGGGCACCTGGGCAGCAATATAAACCTCTTTTTGGCAAAACTATAACACATATACAGCTGGGCACTGTATATATGTATGAGCCCCCACCAATTTTACAGTTTAAGCGGGACAGAAGCCCGCCGCCAAGGGTGCGGGGCTTCTCCCTCAGCACTCACCAGCGCCATTTTTTCTTCACAGCACCGCTGAGAGGAAGCTCCCCAGACTCTCCCCTGCTTTTACCATAGTAGACAAGAGAGTTGAAAAGAGGGGGGGGGCACATAATTCGGTGCAAATTACATACAGCAGTACTACTGGGCAAACATTAAGTTACTGTGTATTCCTGGGTTATATAGCGCTGGGGTGTGTGCTGGCATACTCTCTCTCTGTCTCTCCAAAGGGCCTTGTGGGGAAACGGTCTTCAGAAAAAGCATTCCCTGTGTTTGTGGTGTGTCGGTACACGTGTGTCGACATGTCTGAGGAAGAAGGCTATATTAGAGAGGAGCAGGAGCAAATTAATGTGGTGTCTACACCGACAGCTGATTGGATGGATATGTGGAATGTTTTAAATGCTAGTGTAAACTCATTGCACAAAAGATTAGACAAGGCTGAAGCTTTGGGACAGTCAGGGTCTCAACCCATGCCTGATCCTATGTTGCAGGGACTGTCAGGGTCTCATAAGCGCCCACTATCCCAGATTGTTGACACAGATACCGACACGGATTCTGACTCCAGTGTCGATTACGATGATGCAAAGTTACAGCCAAAATTGGCAAAATCCATTCGATATATGATTATGGCAATAAAATATGTTTTGCACATCAGAGAGGAACCCCCTGTCCCTGACAAGAGGGTACATATGTACAAGGGAAAAAAGCCTGAGGTAACCTTTGAGGGGGTCACACGAGCTGAACGAGTTATGTGAAAAAGCTTGGGAATCTCCAGATAAAAGACTGCAGATTTCCAAAAGGATTCTTATGGCGTATCCTTTCCCATCAATGGATAGGTTACGAGGGGAATCCTCCCCTAGGGTGGACAAAGCATTAACACGCTTATCCAAGAAGGTAGCCCTCCCGTCCCAGTATACGGCTACCCTCAAAGAGTCTGCTGACCGCAAACAGGAGATTACCCTGAAGTCCATTTATACACATTCAGGTACCTTACTCAGACCGGCAATTGCGTCGGCCTGGGTGTGTAGTGCTGTAGCGGCATGGACGGTTACCTTATCTGAGGGGATGGATACCATAGATAAGGATACTATTTTATTGACCCTGGGGCATATAAGAGATGCTGTCCTATATATGTGTGTATGCAAACTACAGGTGGTGCTGCAGGGCTCACACCCTTTTACTTGTCTTGTAGAGCAACTCTGGAGCTGTTACTGGGTCCAGCTGCTGCAAGAAATCAGCTTGAATGCTTCAGGGGCTGGGGCATGGCCAACATGAGCCCACACTGATGGGGGGTGGGGGTGTATAAAGCGATTTAGGTGTCATCCAAGCGCAACCCCACAAAGGCCGCCATGCCCTGCGTGACCCTTTTCTCTTTTCATATGCAGACGAGGGTTGCAGCCAACTATGTCCACTGCTTGGATGACATCACCATATGCAAATCCATCTGCTGCAGGCCTTCCCCCAGGAATGCTTGCACTAGTTGTTGCATTTGGTTTGTTGTTTGGGGGTGCTTCAGTATTAGGCAGCCTTCTGCCCTCCCACATTCGTCTGAAAATGTGTTCTCCCTGCAGTTGTTGTCCCCAGATGAGAGTTCCCTTGTGCTGCCTCAGTTGAATCTCCTTAACTTGACAGGGGTGTGCCCGAGCAGCCGCCCTCCACAGCCCTATCCCAACACATACTTATCTTGCATATGAGATCTTTTGATCATAAAGATAGTTCTCAAAGGGTGAGGTTCATCCATTACATTTTAAAGTAGGAAGGTACAAATTACATATTCAAATTACATATATGTGCTGGATTCAAATGTTTTCCCCCCTTCCTTTCTCAATTGTGCCCATCAGCAGCTATTCTAATGTTGCTGCCAATGGGTGTGACACATTAATTTCTTCTGTGGGGTACACTGGACTCCACAAGGATTCACATTGGGGTGTAGAGTAGGATCTTGATCTGAGGCACCAACAGGCTCAAAGCTTTTGACTGTTCCCAAGATGCTCAGCGCCCCCTCCTCTATAACCTCGCTTCCATGAACAGGGAGCTCAGTTTGTAGTTGATGCCTTCAGTAGCAGGCCACTTAACAGGGGGCTGCCTCAGGCAGCCTATTCTTAGCTATTAATTTTGGCAAGAAAAGAATAACTTTTTTCATAAGAATCTACAAGGGCTGCAGCAGGCTAGGTCTAATAGACTTCTTTACTGCAGCTCCATCACTCCCAGTGGCGCAGTATACTCCCGTGCCCCGGTTGCTGGGTCACTGCAGCGGAGGCTCCGGTTTCTTCCTAAGGTCAGTCACACACACACCACCCTCCGGGATCACGAGGCCGCTGATGGGGGCGGGCCATGTGCGCACTGGCGTGGACACTGATTACTGGGCAGCCGCTCCACTAGCCACCAGGGACAGTTAAGGAGCACAGCTCTGGGGTTTTTTCTCCTATATTAACCCCATTTTGTACTACCCGCAGTGCATTGTGATAGGTAATGGGGCCTGATTCAGGTTGGATCGCAATCCAACTGCAAAAACTGCTAAGAGCATACGCATCCGCCTGCATTTTCTGCGGCACCCCGCAGATAATGCGATCGCCTCTGCATCGGTGAAGGGGGGGGGGGGAGGGGGGTCAACAACACTCCATTTCCAAGTCGGAGATGGAGCGGTGCGGGGGCACGGTTTCAAAATGGGGTCGGCAACGGAGAAACAGGAGGTGTGGTCAGAGCAGCTGCATGACATCACATGGGCCGGACTCTGCCAGTGGAGCCCCAGCGTCATGAGGTAGATTTTGTAGAGGCCGGGGAGGACTTCTGTTCCTGGGAACTAGCTGTGTTGTGCAGCTTTATTCCTCTGCCCCTACCTCTGGCAAGAAAGGACGCACCTCGCACTTTCTTGTTTCTTTGTGACCGAAAGGACTGCATTTGATAATGCAGAGCTTTCTTATGCTGTGAGGGAACATAAGGTAAAAATTTGATTTTCCAACTGTAGCTGTGCGTGTTAATGCTTTGTCCATCCTAGGGGAGGATTTCCATCGTAACCTATCCATTGATGGAAAAGGATACGCCATAAGAATCCTTTTGGAAATCTGCAGTCTTTTATCTGGAGATTCCCAAGCTTTTTCACATAACTCGTTCAGCTCGTGTGACCCCCTCAAAGGTTACCTCAGGCTTCTTTCCCTTGTACATATGTACCCTCTTGTCAGGGACAGGGGGTTCCTCTGATGTGCAAAACATCTTTTATTGCCATAATCATATATCGAATGGATTTTGCCAATTTTGGCTGTAACTTTGCATCATCGTAATCGACACTGGAGTCAGAATCCATGTCGGTATCTGTGTCAACAATCTGGGATAGTGGGCGCTTATGAGACCCTGACAGTCCCTGCAACATAGGATCAGGCATGGGTTGAGACCCTGACTGTCCCAAAGCTTCAGCCTTGTCTAATCTTTTGTACAATGAGTTTACACTAGCATTTAAAGCATTCCACATATCCATCCAATCAGGTGTCAGCGAGGACACCACATTCATTTGCTCCCAATCCTCTCTAATATAGCCTTCTTCCTCAGACATGTCGACACACGTGTACCGACACACCACACACACAGGGAATGCTTTTTCTGGAGACAGTTTCCCCACAAGGTCCTTTGGAGAGACAGAGAGAGAGTATGCCAGCACACACCCCAGCGCTATATAACCCAGGAATAACACAGTATCTTAATGTTTGTCCAGTAGCGCTGCTGTATGTAATTTGCGCCGAATTTTGTGCCCCCCCCTCTTTTCAACCATCTTCTCTACCGTGGTATAAGCAGGGGAGAGTCCGGGGAGCTTCCTCTCAGCGGTGCTGTGGAGAAAAAATGGCGCTGGTGAGTGCTGAGGGAGAAGCCCTGCCCCCTCGGCGGCGGGCTTCTGTCCCGCTTAAACTGTAAAATTGGCGGGGGCTCATACATATATACAGTGCCCAGCTGTATATATGTTATATTTTTGCCAAAAAGAGGTTTATATTGCTGCCCAGGGTGCCCCCCCTGCGCCCTGCACCCTTACAGTGACCGGAGTATGTGAGGTGTATGGGAGCAATGGCGCACAGCTGCAGTGCTGTGCGTTACCTCAGTGAAGATCATGAACTCTGCGGAGCCCGTCTATCCCCATGGTCCTTACGGAGTCCCCAGCATCCTCTAGGACGTTAGAGAAACTAGGATTTTAATACCTACCGGTAAATCCTTTTCTCTTAGTCTGTAGAGGATGCTGGGCACCCGTCCCAGTGTGTACTGTGTCTGCAGTTATTAAATGGCCCTTAACTCCAGAACATTTATGTGGAGACAACTTTCCTGACTTGACCATCTTCCTTGGACGTTTTCCCCCTGTGTGACTGCTCCCCAGCCTCGGAGGGTTGCATCTGTGGTCCCTAGGATCCAGTGCTGGATCCCGAACCATCGCCCCTCTAGGAGGTGAGAACTGTGCAGCCACCAATGGAGTGAGATTCTGGTCTTGGAAGACAGGATTATCCTCCGGTGCATGTGTAGGTGGGATCCGGACCACTTGTCCAACAGGTCCCACTGGAACACTCTGGCATGGAACCTGCCAAACTGAATGGCCTCGTAGGCCACAACCATCTTCCCCAGCAACCGAATGCATTGATGGATTAACACTCTTGCTGGTTTCAGAATTTGTTTGACCAGACTCTGGATCTCCATAGCCTTTCCCCTGGAAGAAAACCTCTTCTGTGTCCAGCATGACTCCCAAAAACAACCACCGCGTCATTGGGACCAACTGAGATTTTGGCAAGTGTAGGAGCCAACCATGTTCTTGAAGAACTGTCAGGGAGAGTGCAATGTTTTGCACCAACTGGTCCCTGGATCTCGCCTTTATCAGGAGATCATCCAAGTACGGGATAATTGTGACTCCTTGCTTGCGAAGGAGAACCATCATTTCCGCCATCACCCTGGTAAAAATCCTCGGAGCCGTGGACAGACCAAACGGCAATGTCTGAAATTGGTAATGACAATCCTGAATTGCAAACCTTAGGTAGCTTGATGCAGTGGCTAAACGGGAACATGTAAGTAGGCATCCTTTATGTCTACCAAAACCATGAAATCTCTTACCTCCGGACTGGAGATCACTACCCTGAGAGATTCCATCTTGAAATTGAATTTCTTTAGGAAGAAATTGAGGGATTTCAGATTTTAGATTGGTCTGACTGAGCTTCGGGACCACGAAGAGGCTTGAATAAAAACCTTCTCCCTGCTGACTAAGGCCAATTTGAACAATCGGTGAGGGGGAACGTCTTGAAAACCCAGTTTGTACCCTTGGGACACTATTTGTAAAACCCACGAGTCCAGGTCCGAATGAATCCAGAACTGACTGAAGAGTTTTAGACGTGCCCCCACTGGTGTGGGCTCCTGCAAGAAAGCCCCAGCGTCATGCAGTGGATTTGGCAGAAGCAGAGGACAATCTCTGCTCCTGCGATCTTGAAGAGGCTACAGACCTCTTCCTTCTCCTTCCTCTACCTGCAAAGAAAGGGGAATCTTAACTTCTTGCATATCTATTGGGCCAAAATGACTGCGTTAGATAATGATGCATCTTCATCCGTTGAGAGGGAACATAGGGCAAGAAGGTTGACTTACCTGCGGGAGCTGCCGAGATCAAATTAACTAGGCCGTCGCCAAACAAGGCTTCACCTTCATAGGGAAGAGACTCCCTTTCTTCTTGGAGTCAGCATCAGCATTCCCTTGGTGAATCCACAATGCCCTCCTATCCGAGACTGCCATGAAATTGGCCCGTGAACTCAAGAGTCCTATATCCCTTGCAGTCGTAAGTATGCTGCAGTGTCAACAGGCCAACTAAACCCTCCCCCCTCCTTTACCCCATCACTTTGTCCAGTCCCTGTGGTCCATACTGTATTGCCATTATTATGCATGTTGCTGTGCTGGCCCTTTTCTGAATGTCCCTGCCACCGCCACCGAAGAGCTGGATAGCCCAGTATGAAAACCACCTGCCGGCCTCACTGACGGTCCGAGTCAAAGGCTCCATTTTTTTTTTAAAGATCCCTCTGCCAAGTTAAGGGGGGCTTAAGGGGGCCCCAGAGATATCAGTGTACTGGGGCCCAAGATTTCTGTTGCTGGCCCTGACCCTCAGGGGCGTATCTACCCCTTGGCCAGGATGTCACTTGCCAGGAGCACCATCCAGGTTTCAGTTGGGGGATTAGAGTTCATACAGTAATTAAATGTTTTCATATTGAGAACTACATCTCCCAGCATATACAGTGTGCTGGGGATGCTAACAAGCTTTATTTAAAAGTTTAAAAAACATTGCTTTT
Organism: Pseudophryne corroboree; assembly: GCF_028390025.1. Taxonomy (NCBI): domain Eukaryota; kingdom Metazoa; phylum Chordata; class Amphibia; order Anura; family Myobatrachidae; genus Pseudophryne; species Pseudophryne corroboree. The sequence goes on along the minus strand of NC_086451.1, from coordinate 162,028,725 downwards.
ATAATTGCAATGGTTAAAAAGGGAGAGCTATAAATCAATTTATCAGTGAATGATCGCAGTTTGAGCCGTTACATTTTACTGAACCACCTATCCCTCCACACTCACTACCTGTCCTCAGGATACATTTACCATCCTGGCAGACGGTATACCGGCGGTCATTTGACCGATGTTGGAATCCTGACACCACTTGGGAGACTGGTGCCGGCACACAGACAGCCAACATCCCGAAGGTGAGTATTGGAGGGAGGGTTAGGAGTCGGACCAGGGGAGGTGGTGTAAGAGAAGGCACTAGGAGGGGGGGGGGTAGCCCTAGCTGCCACCCCCTGAGGGTTAGCCCTATCCGCCACCCCCCCAGAGGGCTAGTATTAGGATTGGGGATCATGTGACCTCTGGAATCCCGAGCGCCGGATGCCATACCCAACCCCCTTTACTTTTTCAGGCATTTCTATCACTCCTCTCTCTATGGTGTTCCAATTGCCCACTTTCCCTTGTGCTTTACTCTCTCTCTCTCTCCTTTGTTTAGAGCATCAGTTTCTGTAGTCCACTTATACCCTTATTTTTTCCAGTGTTTCACTAACTCTCTGATGTAATGAGGATGTATGGTCTAGAGGGATCAGTAATGCATTGTACTGTATAGAGGCGTCAGGGATGTGGCGTAGGGAATAGAGGCGTCAGGGATGTGGCGTAGGGAATAGAGGCGTCAGGGATGTGGCGTAGGGAATAGAGGCGTCAGGGATGTGGCGTAGGGAATAGAGGCGTCAGGGATGTGGCGTAGGGAATAGAGGCGTCAGGGATGTGGCGTAGGGAATAGAGGCGTCAGGGATGTGGCGTAGGGAATAGAGGCGTCAGGGATGTGGCGTAGGGAATAGAGGCGTCAGGGATGTGGCGTAGGGAATAGAGGCGTCAGGGATGTGGCGTAGGGAATAGAGGCGTCAGGGATGTGGCGTAGGGAATAGAGGCGTCAGGGATGTGGCGTAGGGAATAGAGGCGTCAGGGATGTAGCGTAGGGAATATAGGCATCAGGGATGTACTAGCAGGTATATAGAGGTCAGTGTACTGTAAAGAGGGGTCAGTAATGCAGTGATGGTTATAGAAAGGTCAGTGATGTAGTGTAGGGTATAGAGGGGTCAGTTATGTAGTGTGGGGTAAAGAGGGGTCAGTAAAGATACTAAGCTGAAGTACTTAGAACACTTCTTGAATTAAGACACAACCTGCAAGAAAAAGTATGCAATATGGGTGAAAAGGCAAATGTCAGAGGTCTGATACAAGTGACCAGCTCCATACCTTGCACCACATAGCGTTATGTTAAACTGGGATTAGTGCTGAGCGGATTCGGTTTTACTCGGTTTTACTCGGTTCTCAAAACCAAATCTTATTGGCTATCCAAAACACGTGACATCAGTGAGCCAATAAGATTCGGTTTTGAGAACCGAGTAAAACCGAGTAAAACCGAATCCGCTCATCACTAACTGGGATATGTTCTTTTTTGGTGTGTGTGGGTGTGTGTGGGTGCCAAAGGCTGCCTGCCTTATTGCTCCTCCCCCATCCGGCTCCCAAGCACCTCTGCTGCCCAGTGATCCAGGAGCCTGCTGCTAGGAAGAAGTGGCCGAGCTTCAGCAAGCGAGTCTGGAAACTGGCGGAGGAAGTCATGATAACCAGATAATGGGGAGTGGAGAGCCAGTTCCAAGGTAATACTTTATACAGCTGGTTGAGATCCTGGTCGGTGGATATGGATTCCAAGAAAACCCTGGAGGTGCTTCCTTTCAAGGGAGACACTCTTTGGAGAAGACCTCAATAAGATTGTAGCTGATCTGGCTACTGCTAAAACAACTTGCCTACCTAGTATGACTCCTACCACGCAGAAGGCTAAAAGTACTTTTCCTTGGCCCTTTCATCCTCCAGGTAAAGCGTACCCATGGTCAGGCATACCCAAAGCAAGCTCATGCTTCCAGACCTGCCAAGCCCAGACTGAAGCAAGCCTGGGCTGCCGGTCAGCCTGCTTCCAAAACGGACAAGCCTGCCGCATGACGGGGCGGGCCTCCCTCTGGGGGATCCCAGGGTGGGGGGCCCCGACTTCTAGGTTTGGCATAGACAGGTATAATTCTAAGATAGAGAATTCTATTTGGAGCTCACCTTGTACTTTGTGAAGAAATAATCAGCATTGTGGCTGAGCAGATACATGTAGTGTGTGGCTGCAAACTGCATGGATCTGCTGCGTTGCAATGCTGATACTTTTTTTTTTCAAAGTACCAATAGCTTCATATAATGTTCACAATTTTTATGCAGGATCAAATAGCTCAATGGGTAGGGTGTTTGATTAGAATTCAACAGGTTATAGGTTTGAATCCTGGGTATTGTAGTTTGAGATGTGTTATTTAATAAAGCATGTTATTCTGACTGCCGGCATCCTATCACCTGGGATATCATACTAAATAAATGGAGTTGATCAATTTTTTTTTTTTTTTATTAAACTAGGGACAATTTCCAGATACTTTTATTTATAACTGAGATTGCCCCCTGGAACTTCACATCAGTTGACAACTATGCATGAGTGGGCAGTGCTTGCCCTGGATCTGCCCACCCATTTGTGTGCCATCATAAAAGAAAGCATAACTGACAGTTATCCTGGGCGTACACTACACAATTATCTGTCAGGCTATCTATCCAGTCTGGATGGATGGAATAAAAATCTGGTAATGTATAGGAGCAAATGTCGATTAACCATTTGCTCCCAAACACTAGAAAAGTGGTCAAAAATGGTCATTACACAAATTGGTTAAACCCAAAATTTAACCAATTTGTTTAGGGGACGATTTTTGTCCATTTTCTAGTGTTTGAGAGTAAATCGTTGATGGTCATTTGCTCACATAGATAACCGGATTTCTATTCCAATCAGCCAGTGTTGGAGAGATGGTCTGCCAGATTACATAATGCATACCAGAGCCATAACTAGACTTTTTAGTGCCCTGTGACAGAGAATTATATGCCCCCCACCCCCCACTATTTTTGCAATATGGACTAAAGGCGCATGCCTCGTGGGGAAGGGGCATAACGAGATTGGTCTCAGAGAAAGCACATGAGATATGAAGATATATCTAGTATACTTGACACTCAATGGTTTGTGGTATTGCCGGGGGGCCCTCCTTAAATGCATATACAGTCACACATGGCTTGCTTGTGCAAATGGCATATCAGCAGTCAGCACTAACTGGTGACATGCCATTTGTACAAGTAAGCCATGTGTGACTAATATATAAACACACTTTATTAAATAACACCTCAAACTACCATACCCAGGATTCAAACCTATAACCTGTTGAATTCTAATCAAACACCCTACCCATTGAGCTACTTGATCCTGCATAAAAATTGTGAACATTATATGAAGCTATTGGTACTTTGCAAAAAAATATTATTAACATTGCAACTCAGCAGATCAATGCAGTGTGCAGCCACACACTCCATATATCTGCTCAGCCACAATGCTGATTATTTCTTCACAAAGTACAAGGTGAGCTCCAAATAGAATTCTCTAGCTTAGATTATACCTTTCTATGCAAGGGTAAATAGCTCAATTGTTTGACTGCAATGCCACAGGAAATGGTTTGGATCCAAGACAGTGTGACTGAATAATAAAGAAACCTTAAGATGAGTTCATGAATGTTGTAAAAGTATTAGTGAGAGAAGGGGTCAGGAGCATGCTAGGCTGCAAAAAATAAGGTAGGCTGCAAGTGAAAGTAATGATCTCCTATATATTTTCCCAGATCTGTCACTCTGTGTGGCTAACTCTGGGGGAAGTCACATCAATGGGCGGAGACGGCATCTGCAGGACGATACACCAGTGCCAGCAGCAGACCGTAACAAAGTGACAGATTAGGGAGAATATATAGGAGGTAGGGAGGTGGCCATGGTACATGGCTGACCAAGGGACACTAGCTCATGTACCCCTTTACCACTGAGGCTAGCCACCAAGGATGGACCTGTCACCAGTGCACATGCAATAACCTCTTCTGCTGCCCTCTTTGCAACTCAGATTGCCCAGTGCTCCCCTTCGCTAACAGTCCACAAAGTTTCCCCATCTCACGATCTGCCTCCTCACCGCCACTTTCATCTCTACAGCACACGCGCATATCATACAAGATCCCATCATGCGTACGTAGGTCTGAAATGCCAGAGGGAGGTTGGGGGGAGATTGGCATGCGCCAGCAACACCACACAGCTCACTGTGACCACAGTGGAGAGGCGCTGCAACAGGACAATACACCAACCTCGGAGCAAGGAACTGCGTCGGTCAGGAGGAGAACTATTTCAATAGCATAAAAAGGTTAGTGCGTCCCACCCTATGGACACCAGACTCATCAAGTCACTGTTGCCAGAGTCTCATACAATGACTCTGAACCTCTAAGCACACTATTTGACTGTCCACACCCTGCTGTGCCTATTACCCATCTCCTCCACCACCCTCAACACTGACCCACACATCATTCACCCACAAAGATACAATAAAGGTAGTTTGGATAAATTAGCTAAATGAAATGGATTTAACCAATTTATCTAAATGACCATTTTTGGATGTTTTCCAGTGTTTGTGAGCAAATGGTCAATTGTCATTTGCTGCCACATATTAGCATAATTTTGTTTCAACTAGAAAAAAAAAAATTGGACAGATAATCTAAGTGTGGATCCAGTTTAAAGGTCCGTATTCACGGCCCGATTTTGGGGAGATGTGTGCTGAGCGAACTGCTCAGCACACATCTCTCCCCCCGCTCAGCACAGCGTGATGTGTGCTGAGCGTACGGGGGGTGGGGGGGCGCTCATTTCACCCCCTGTGTAGGGCATTCTGTGTGTATCCAGCTTAACAGGTGAGCATCATACAACTACTGACTTGCGAGTAACTATACAGCAGCTCCATACCTTGTGACTTGAAGAAACACCAGTTAACCCCGGGAATGCTGCAGTCAAAGCAACAATTCCTCTTCTTACATTCCGCTGCACTTATTGTGGGGTAGCCGCAATCCCTTCTGCTGTACGGTTCCACATTACATTGTTTCTTGTCACTTCCTGTTGATGCAGTAAGGAAACATCCAGGAATTACAGCAGCTTAGTTTTTTTTTTTTTTTTTAACTGGTGCAATTTAGCTAAAACAGCTAACAGGAAATTTCCACTTAAATGGTATTTTCTAATCTTATCTGACCATGACTAAGAATAAAGGATACACAAGATAAACTCTTATAGCTATGGACCTTATCCATGTTTAAGCTCCATCAAATCTGTAATCAATAGCACTACATGCTCCCACTCTACCACTGTACTGTATACTCTACCTGTGTTTTTAAGGTAAAAACACCATTTAACCCCAGTGACACTTGAATTAAAGCAGCAGCCTCTATAATAGCATTCTTTAGCATTAATCCCAGGAAATCTGCAATCTTCACGCTCTTTGATAGCCACGCTACATTGCTGTTTACTTGGATGGAGCAGAGAGCACAACATCAGGACATAGGAAATATTACAATGCATGATAAGAAAGGTGTGAGCTCTACAGCAAGGCCTCTAACCCTTTGCCAGTGCCAAATACATAGGGCTTAACTCAGATCTGATCACAGCAGCAAATTTATTAGCTAAAACCATGTACACTGCAGGGGGGGGGGGGGGTGTATAATATGTGCAGAGAGAGTTAGATTTTGGTGCGGTGTGTTCAAACTGAAATCTAAATTGCAGTGTAAAAACAAAACAGCCAGTATTTACCCTGCACACAAACAATATAACCCACCTAAATCTCTCTGCAAATGTTATATCTGCCCCCCCCCCCCATCCCTGCAGTGCACATGGTTTTGCCCACTAGCTAACAAATTTGCTGCATCTGGGAATTACAGCATCTTAATATTTCTTTTTACAGAGGGTTCAGCAAATTAAATTATTTAGTGAAATACTGTAATCATAACAGTTACAGGGATATTGTAGGTAGATTTATTGTCAGTGGATAAATGTAAAAATTAAACCCTTAGGCATCGTTCCCAAATGCTGTCATTGCAATCCAGATTTTAAGGATATCATGCTTGAGCACAGGTGACTTAATTAGAACTTCGGTCAATGTGAATTAACCATTGGACTCAACCATGGTTATCCTTAAAACCCAGGGGTCTATTTAAGATCGATCTTAATCGATGTTGGGCTTCCAGGTTGAAAAAAAAACACACATTTACTAACATTTTAAAATTTATATAAAAAATCATCTGTTCGTAAATGCAGTGCACATGGTTTTGCCCAACTGCTAACAAAAATCCTGCTGCGATCAACTCAGAATTACCCCCCATGGCCCTCATTCCGAGTTGTTCGCTCGCAAGCTGCTTTTAGCAGCATTGCACACGCTAAGCCGCCGCCTACTGGGAGTGAATCTTAGCATCTTAAAATTGCGAACGAAAGATTTGCAATATTGCGATAAGACATCTCTGTGCAGTTTCTGAGTAGCTCGAGACTTACTCTGCCAGTGCGATCAGTTCAGTGCTTGTCGTTCCTGGTTTGACGTCACAAACACACCCAGCGTTCGCCCAGACACTCCTCCGTTTCTCCAGCCATTACCGCGTTTTTTCCAGAAACGGTAGCATTTTTTCCCACACGCCCCTAAAACGGTCTGTTTCCGCCCAGAAACACCCACTTCCTGTCAATCACATTACGTTTACCAGAACGATGAAAAAACCGTGAGTAATATTCCTAACTGCATAGCAAATTTACTTGGCGCAGTCGCAGTGCGAACATTGCACATGCGCATTAAGCGGAAAATCGCTGCGATGCGAAGAAAATTACCGAGCGAACAACTCGGAATGACCACCTATGTGCACTGCAGGGAAGGCAGATTTAACATGTGCAGAGAGAGTTAGATTTGGGTGTGGTGTGTTCAATCTGCAATCTAATTTGCAGTGTAAAAATAAAGCAGTCAGTATTTACCCTGCACAGAAACAAAATAACTCACCCAAATCTAACTCTTTCTGCACATGTTATATCTGCCTCCCCTGCAGTACACATGGTTTTGCCCAACTGCAAACAAAATTCCTGCTGTGATCAACTTGGAATTACCCCCATCGAATTACCCCCATTTTCACACTGCTCGTGTATATAAGACATAGTTTGGATCGTAATACGCGTTACAACCGCAAAAACTATGAAGAGGATGGGGGCATATACGCAGGGTCCATCCTGTGCGTGTGCCTACATTTTCTCCGGGTGCCCCGCAGAAAATGCGAATGCCTCTGCCTGTCAATCAGTAGAGGGCGTACCTTCGCAGGTATATCGCGATCATGAGCCACGTCTCCCATTTTTGTCATTATAGGTGCTCTGTGAGCTGCTGGCCATGCCCCAGCCCCTCTGTCTCCCGTGAATAGACATTGAGGCTTATTCAGACCAGATCGCTTCAATTTATTTTCACCCAGCGGGCAATCAGGTCTGCACTGCACATGCGTATGCGCCACAATGCGTAAGTGCGACGGTCCGGAGATCACAAGAAGATTGACAAGAAGAGGGTGTTTGTGTGGGTGGCAACTGAATGTTTCTAGGGAGTGTCCGGAAAAACACTGGAGGGACCCGGCGTTTTGTGGGAGGATTTGTGACGTCACCTCAATGGCTGAGTAAGTGCTGAGCTGTGCAGCTCTTGTGCACATGTGATCACACACCTGCACAGCAAATTTTCCCTTCCGCTGTAGGCGGCAACTACCTGATTACAGGGATGCAAAAAACACACCCTAGCGATCAGGTCTGAATTACCCACAATGTGCATATTTGCAGAGCAACAAGCTACAGGGAGCCTTCCACCCCCCCCCCCCCCCTTCCCCATGACTATGGGACACTGCGGCCCCCACAGGGGGGGGGGTTGTTTGGGTTAGCTGGACATTCCCAAAAAAAGTGACTGTCCTGAAAAAATTGGTATAGTTGGGAGGTATGTTCAAATACATTTATTGTTTTGCATGCAGGGTAACTACTGGCTTCTTTGACATTTAGCCACAAATGCTGCACAGCTGAATTACAGTATTACACTGCAATTAACAGTTATGCTAGGACATTCCCCCTCCCAAATCTACCTCTCTCTGCATGTTACATCTGTCCCACAGTGGCGTGCGGTGAGGTCAGTGGCTAGTGAGGCACTACAGCCATAATTTCCGCCGAATCCTGCCGATGACCCTTAGCCAATGCCCGCTACTGCCTCTGAGCCGATACCCGCTGCCACCGCCAATGGCTTACAAACTCTCCCACAATCAACTGACCCAGCCCTCCACCACTAATTTCTATCTCAGTCCGATGCCGCCAATGCCCGCTGCCTGCCTGCTCATTGTTCTTGTTATATATTATACATTTTTAAAGAAAAAAAAATGAGTGTTTGGGACTGGGAAGGGTGAGGGAGGAGGACATGAATGCAATTTTGTTGTCCAGGGCTTCCATTAACTTAAAGGAGAAGGGTCTGAATGGGTTAAAAAAAAATGCGTGAGGTCCCCCCTCCTTAGTATAACCAGCCTCGGGCTCTTTGAGCCGGTCCTGGTTATTTAAATACTGGGGGAAAAATTGGACAGGGGTTCCCCGTATTTAGACAACCAGCACCGGGCTCTTAGAACGGTCCAGGTTCCAAAAATACGTGGGACAAAAGATGTAGGGGTCCCCCATATTTTTAAAACCAGCACCGGGCTCCACTAGCCAGAGAGATAATGCCACAGCCGGGGGACACTTTTATGTAGGTCCCTGCGGCCCTGGCATTACCCCTCCAACTAGTCACCCCTGGCTGGGGTTCCCTGGAGGAGTGGGGACCCCTTAAATCAAGAGGTTCCTCCCCTCGAGGCACCCAAGGGCCAGAGGTGAAGCCCGAGGCTGTCCCCAGCACCCCTGGGTGGTGGGTGCCGGGCTGATAGCCATGTGTGTAAAAAAAGAATATTGTTTTTTTTGTTGTGGAACTACAAGGCCCAGCAAGCCTCCCCCGCTTGCTGGTACTTGGAGAACCTCAAGTACCAGCAGGCGGGGAAATAACGGGCTTGCTGGTACCTGTAGTTCTACAACAACAAAAAATACCCAAATAAAAACACAAACACACACAGCGTGACAGTAAAATTATTGAGACAGGCTGTAGCATGTGGGTGCATGTAACCCTATAAAAGTGATGGATTGGGTGACTATTACAATACCCACTGTTGCTGTCTGAAAAATTATGGATTTATAGATTGCTCTGCCGAGACATGTTTTTTTCTAAAATGCACCACAGGTATGGATGGATAGTATACTTGACGACACAGAGGTAGGTAGAGCAGTGGCCTACTGTACCGTACTGCTATATATTATATTATTTATTATTATTATTATCCTTTATTTATATGGCGCCACAAGGGTTCCGCAGTGCCCAATTACAGAGTACATAAACAAATAATCAAACAGGAAAACAGCAACTTACAGTTGACAACAATATAGGACAAGTACAGGGTAAATAAACATAGCTACATCAGCAGATGACACTGGAATAAGTATCAGGTGGCAGAAGACTGCTGGATTTGGTGCAGCTGAAGATTATTAAAGTAAGAAAAGAGTAAGCACATGAGGGAAGAGGGCCCTGCTCGTGAGAGCTTACATTCTAAAAGGGAGGGGTAGACAGACAGGGGTGAGACAGATGGGGTACATAGAGAGCGTGGAACAGAGGTTTAGGATGAGATTTGGCTGGGTTTGGTGAAGAAGTGGGTCTTGAGAGCCCGTTTGAAGTTTTGTAGAGAGGTGGAGAGTCTGAGGGGGAGAGGTAGGGAATTCCAGAGAAGTGGTGCAGCACGTGAAAAATCTTGGAGGTAGGAGTGGGAGGAAGTAATCCGTAGGCAGGAGTCTGTGTGCATTAGCAGAGCGAAGAGGACGGGTGGGAGTGTAAAGCGAGATAAGATCAGAGATGTAGATGGGAGAGGAGTGGGTGAGGGCTTTGTAAGCAAGTGTGAGAAGCTTGAAATGGATTCTGAAAGGGAAGGGGAGCCAGTGAAGGACTAGTAAGAGAGGAGAGGTGGACGTAGTGCGTTTGGTGAGGAAAATGAGCCGGGAAGCAGCATTGAGGATAGATTGGAGTGGAGAGAGGTATTTGTCAGGAATGCCAGTCAGGAAGAGATTACAGCAGTCCAGTCTGGAGATGACCAGTGAGTGGATAAGAGTCTTAGTAGCATCCTGGGTCAGAAAGGGTCTGATCCTGGAAATATTTTTTAGATGAAAACGGCAGGTTTGTGAGAGGTGCTGAATGTGTGGTTTGAAGGAGAGGGAGGAGTCAAGGATTACTCCAAGACAGCGCACTTGGGGGGTAGAGGAGATAGTAGTGCCATCAATAGATAATGAGATTGTAGGAGGTGAGGTTATGCGGGAGGGAGGGAAGATGATCAGCTCGGTCTTAGACATGTTAAGTTTAAGAAAGAGCTGGGACATCCAGGAAGAGATAGCAGAGAGACAGTTGGAGATACGAGTGAGGAGAGTAGGGGAGAGGTCTGGAGAGGAAAGATAGATTTGAGTGTCATCAGCATAGAGATGATATTGGAAACCAAAAGAACTAATGAGCTTACTTAGTGAGGACGTATAGAGAGAGAAGAGAAGAGGACCAAGGACAGAACCTTGGGGTACCCCTACAGTTAGTGGAAGTGAGGGGGAGGTGGAGTCATGAGAGGAGACAGAGAATGAACGGTCAGAAAGGTAGGACGACAACCAAGAGAGGGCTGTGTTACGCAGACCAATGGAGTGAAGGATTTGCAGTAGGAGAGGATGGTCCACAGTGTCAAAAGCAGCAGAGAGATCAAGTAGAATAAGTAGAGAGTAGTGTCCCTTAGATTTAGCAGCATGGAGGTCATTGCATACTTTTGTAAGGGCAGTTTCAGTGGAGTGGAGAGGACGGAAGCCAGACTGGAATGGGTCAAGCAGTGAGTGTGAGGAAAGAAAGGAAGTAAGGCGGTTGTAGACAATACGCTCAAGGAGTTTGGAGGCAAAAGGGAGGAGAGAGATGGGTCGGTAGTTGGAGAGAGTGTTTGGATCAAGGGTAGGTTTTTTAAGAATAGGAGAGATGAGAGCGTGCTTGAAGGCAGAGGGGACAGTGTCTGATGAGAGGGAGAGATTGAGAAGGTGGGAAAGATGGGAAAAAGCAGAAGAAGAGAGGTGGCAAAGGAGGCGGGAGGGGATTGGGTCAAGTGGGGAGGTGGTGAGGGGACAGGAACGAATGAGGGCCATGACTTCCTCTCCAGATGCATGGGAGAAAGATGACAGAGTTGGTGCGAGGGATGGGGAGGGTTGGTAAGGGTTGGAAGAAGGCTGGTTACTGATAGTCTGGTGTGATGTGATGTCCTGACGTATGGAGTCAATTTTGGATGTGAAGTAAGTGGCAAAGTCAAGAGCAGAGAGTGAGGAAGGGAGACGAGGTGGAGGTGGGCAGAGGAGTGAGTTGAGAGTGGCAAAGAGGCGCCGGGGGTTGGAAGACTGGGAGGAGATGAGGTTCTTGAAGTATGACTGTTTAGCAAGAGAAAGGGCAGCACTGAAGGATGAGAGCATAAGTTTGAAATGGAGGAAGTCTGCCTTAGAGCGTGATTTCCTCCAGTGTCGCTCAGCCGTACGTGAGCATTTTTGCAGATATCTGGTGCATTTGGTGTGCCAGGGTTGAGGTGTTAATTTGTGAGGGTGAATAGTGGTTGGTGGAGCAACAGAGTCAAGAGCAGAAGTAAGGGAAGCATTGTATGTGGAAGTGGCTTGTTCAGGGCATGAGAGAGAGAGAGAATAGGAGAGAGAAGTGAGTCAAACAGGGAGGAAAGGAATGTGGTGTCAATAGCTTCAATGTTACGCTTAGTGATGGTAGCCTTAGGAGGTAGAGATGGGGAAGTCGAGAGAGATAGGTTGAAGGAGAGCAGGTGGTGGTCAGAGAGGGGAAATGGGGAGTTGGAAAAATCAGAAATATCACAGCGGTGAGTGAAGACCAGATCCAGTGAGCTCCCATTCACATGGGAGGGTGAGGAGGTCCACTGGGAGAGACCAAGTGAAGAGGTGAGGTTAAGGAGTTTAGAGGCAGGGGATTGTGTGGGGATGTCAATAGGGATGTTGAAATCGCCTAGGATAATGGTGGGAATGTCAGAAGAGAGGAAGTGAGGAAGCCAGGAAGCAAAGTTGTCGATTAATTTGGAAGCAGTGCCAGGGGGGCGGTAAATGACAGCTACTCTAAGATGGACTGGTTGGAAGAGGCATATGGCGTGGACCTCAAATGTAGAGAATATAAGGGATGGTTCTGGTGGTATGAGTTGGTAGGAGTAACTAGAAGGTAAAAGGACCCCAACACCACCCCCATGGCGACCCCCAGGTCGGGGTGTGTGTGTGAATGTAAGGCCCCCAGCAGAGAGAGCAGCAGCAGAAGTAGTGTCAGAGGGCGTAATCCAAGTTTCAGTAATGGCTAGTAGGTGTAGGGAGTTGGAAATGAAAAGGTCATGAGTGGGGACCAGTTTGTTATAAACAGATCTGGCATTCCAGAGAGCACAGGATAGGGGGTATGAGTTTGTGGGAGAGATGTGAATTAGATTTTCAGGGTTGCTGTAGCGATGAGGTGGGATTAAGTTTGAGGGCAGGGATGATGAGAGAGTAGTGATGGTACGGGTGCCTGAGCTAGGAGGGGAAACTGCAGGAGGTGGGCAGGGAGGGAGGTCAGTGTGATGTGGATGGGGGTGTGGGGAGGTGACAGGGAAGGGAGAGAGGGAGCAGGGCTGAGTTGTGGGGTAGCAGGACCATGGGGCAGAGGTGAATGAAAGTGGGGTAACAGGAAAGGTGGGGGAAGGAAACAGAGGGATGGAGGGGAGACAGAGGAGGGGAGAGAGGAGGAGGTGGAGGAGACTAGGGGGGAAGGCTAAAGATACATTATTAGGTAGACACTGAGTGATGTGGGGAGTATAAGAAAACATTGACATAGTGTTAAGTAGGTAAATAGGTTGAGGGAAAGTGGAAGTAGGAGAGGAGACTGTAAGGCAATCCGAGCAGAAGAATTGCAGAAATGCAGGTGAGAAAAGCAGTGTAGGCTCAAGGGGTGTAGATTTAGTATGAAATGAGTCAAAAGCGTAGATAAAGTGGGTGCAGAAAAGTATTTGGAGTGTAAGAAATGAAAGGATTGTGAGAGGTTTAAGAAGCAATGGTAATTATGTTAGATGTTTTAAGTGTTTGCAGGTAAAATTGCATTGGTGCAGCTGTGCTTAAAAAACAAAATTACAATAATACAGATACAGGCATTCAGAACGACTTAGTTAAATTAGAAGCATGGGCAGCCAAATGGAGAATGCGCTTCAACACAGACAAGTGTAAGGTAATGCACTGTGGTAACAAGAACAAAAATTACACCTACCTACTAAATGGGGTAAAACTAGGGGATTCTGTACTGGAAAAGGACTTAGGTGTCCTCATAGATAGCAAGCTAAGCAGTAGTACCCAAAGTAGGACTGCAGCAAAGAAGGCTAATAAGATATTAGCATGCATAAAACGGGGTATTGATGCTAGGGACGAGAGTATTATACTCCCATTATATAAATCACTAGTGAGGCCACACCTTGAATACTGTGTACAGTTCTGGGCACCGTACTACAAAAAGGATATCCTGGAGCTTGAAAAGGTACAAAGGAGGGCGACCAAACTAATTAAGGGCATGGAGACGATGGAATACAAGGAAAGGCTTGAAAGACTAGGCATGTTTACATTGGAAAAGCGGAGACTAAGAGGGGACATGATCAACATCTACAAATATATAAGGGGACAATACTCAGAGCTTGCGCGGGACCTGTTTTTGGTTAGATCAACACAGAGGACTCGTGGACACTCGCTCAGGTTAGAGGAGAGGAGATTCCGCACAATACGGCGTAAAGGCTTTTTCACGGTAAGGACAATACGTGTTTGGAATTCCCTGCCCGAGGGAGTTGTAATGGCGGAATCTGTCAACACCTTTAAGAATGGGTTAGATAAATTCCTATTGGATAAGGATATCCAGGGGTATGGTGCATAGTCATGCATTATAGTTACTATTTAGTCAAATCATCATGCAGAGGACACCACAAATAGGTTGAACTCGATGGACAATTGTCTTTTTTCAACCTCAGATACTATGTTACTATGTTACTATGTAAATGGATGGTTTATGAAATGTCCAAGTAAGGTAGTTCTGTGCTATGTAATCAGATGCAACAATCAGGAGGTGAGTGATCTGAGGAGTAAGTGACTCACATTTGTTATTAGTTCTTCAGTTTTTTTTGTTTTGTTAGATTGGTGTGCTTCTGTTTTCCTCTTTTTCACTTCGATTGAACGCTAATTGAACACTGCTGTTATGTGTCAATTTTATCACGCTTTGATAAAAATGCACGCTTAGATCAATAAATGCACAGCCAAACGGCTTTGCACAGCCTACACCATTGGACTTAAGTAGAAGACTATTACAAGTGAAACCAATAATTGAAATCTGTAACCACACCCCATCCCCTCAAATGCCAGGCAATAAATTACCGTAAAAACAACAACCAGGCATTCCACAAAGATTAAACAGGGTCTATATCATTCAAAACTTTAAAAAAGTACTTCAAAATCACATACTATGCAATAATGTTTCAATTTGCATTACCCAGCAGAATTAGCTTTGCATATATAGATATAGTGCAGCAGAATATATTGGTGGTTGTAGTCAATTGTAATTACTCAGCAGAATTAGCTTTGCATATATAGATATAGTGCAGCAGAATATATTGGTGGTTGTAGTCAATTGTAATTACCCAGCAGAATTAGCTTTGCAAATATAGATATAGTGCAGCAGAATATATTGGTGGTTGTAGTCAGTTGTAATTACCCAGCAGAATTAGCTTTGCATATATATAGTGCAGCAGAATATATTGGTGGTTGTAGTCAATTGTAATTACCCAGCAGCAGCTCTACTGCACTCAACATCACCAGTGCTCACAATATATATAATGCTATATACTATGCCATAGTGGTGCTTACTATATAACACCTCCTACTGCGTTCCCCCTGGCAATGAGCATGACACCCAGAGAGTGAAACCCCTGGCAATGAGCATGACACCCAGCACGTGAAACTCTTGGCATTGAGCAGTTTTTGTAAAAGTAATTAGAAGCTTTACTGTAGGGCATAGTGTATCACAGATATTGTGGTGAGTGACATAATATGTTCCAAAGGGCATTAATGTGTGGGGCTTAACATGGTGGAAATTACTGTACTTTTTTCCCTGTGGTGGCCGAGGTCTGTTGGTGCAGGGTCAAGAACTGGGGTGTAAGGTAGTCTTTGCCTGCAAGGCTACGCCCATTTTATGGAGACCATACCCATTTTTGCGAGGTCACGCCCCCCCATCCCGTCCGGAGCGCTCACGCAAATATAGTTTTTTATATATATATATATATATATATATATATATGGGGGAGGGGCGCAATTTTTAATGCCAATGGTGGCGGGGGGCACGCATTTGAAGCCAAATTGTTTAGAAACACCCCTGCTAGAAAATATCTGCAAATCCAATGTTACCATAAGTGTGGCATATACCTGCGCTTGCTCGCGGGGTGAGAACATCTCCCTAATTGAATTCAGCGATATGAATAGAGGTTGTGCAGCAGCCACAGAAAGGGTTAATCTCTGCAGCTTGTCACTAAATTACATTGTTGCAATTTTAGCTGGGAGCTGCAATAATTACTCTAATACATAACACAGCCAACACTTCTATATTCACACAATATACTGCATGGTGAATATAGAAGTGGTGCTTACTAAACAGCACCTCCTACTGCATTCCACATCACCGCTGGTCACACTCATATCAGGCCCATAATGCTGTATACTATGCCATAGTGGTGCTTACTATATAACACCAGGTGCTGTGCAGTGGTCAAAACACACTAACTGGTCCCATGCTGTTGTTGAACTAAAGGCCTATACACACGATGAGATTCGGTCTATGCTAATAGGTTTAAAAAGGTTACATAAAAGCTACTTTATGTATTTATTCATTAAAGTTTTTAAGTTGTATTTTACAACCATACAATGATATGATATATAATGTATCGTATAATCATTACATAATGTTGATGGCATTGAATTGTCTCTGCCTTGACTAGTGGCAGCAGCTTCAGCACTAGGTGGAAGTGGATCTTGATCTTTCCCTATTTTACCCTCCACCTTTTTGTTCTCCATTTTTTAATGTGTGGAATTATATGCCAGTAATATATCTGGAATTAGATGGTGGTAATGTCTGGAATTAGATACCACTAGATAGATACCAGATATCACTGCATACCCTCCAACATTTTACACACAAAAATTGGTACAAATTAGGAAAAGGGGCGTGGTCACGGGTAAAGGGGGCGTGGTCACGCCCCTTTTCCTATACTTTCAATGGAAGTTTGGAGAGCCAAAAATAGGTACAGACCATGAAAAAAAGGTACTGTACCTATTAAAAAGGTACAGTTGGTGGGTATGTCACTGTGACTGGAATGATGACATATGCACAGTGACAGGACACTACCACAGCACCCTACAGCAGCCATATGCGGCACAAGACACTGGAGTATTAGTAATGTACTGTAGTATACTGAGCACCACAAGACAATGAGCAGTGATACGGAGCACTGATGAGATTACTAGAACTGACACTGAGCAGCCAGATGCAGCACTGGACTATTAGTAATGTTCTGTAGTATACTGAGCACCACAATGCAGCACAAAACAATGAGCAGTGATACTGAGCACTGATGAGGATACTAGAACTGACACTGAGCAGCAAGATGCAGCACTGGACTATTAGTAATGTACTCTAGTATACTGAGCACCACAATGCAGCACAAGACAATGAGCAGTGATACTGAGCACTGATGAGGATACTACTGAGAACTGACACTGAGCAGGAGAGACACACTACAATTTCATCTTGCGCCTCTTTTTTTATTTATCTTTGCATCATGTGCTGTTTGGGGCTATTTTTTTAAGTGCCATCCTGTCTGACACTGCAGTGCCACTCCTAGATGGGCCAGGTGTTTGTGCTGCCCACTTGGGTCGCTTAGCTTAGTCATCCAGGGACCTTGGTGCAAATTTTAGGACTAAAAATAATATTGGGAGGTGTGAGGTGTTCAGAATAGATTGGAAAGGAGTAGAAATTATGGTTATTGAGCTTAATACTATAGGATCAAAATGACCCCCAAATTCTATGATTTTAGCTGTTTGAGGTTTTAAAAAAAAATCACCCAAATCCAAAACACGAAAGGGTGGTTTTGCCAAAACGCGTCCGTATCCAAAACACAACTGCGGATCCGAAACCAAAACATGAAACACGAAAAATGCCCGCTGCACATCTCTAGTTAGGGGAGAAGCATGTAGCCTTGTAGACTATGCACAGCTATATCTAGAAAAATATACGATCTAATCTTTAACCAACCAATGCAAGAAAGTATTTAATGTGAAAATACGAAACACTAGACTAATTGGAGGTGCGCCCTAAAGCAAATTACAATGTTAGGATTAGGGGGTTCGGAAAGACCTCTAGTGTATACACTACTATATACATTTTAAGATAGGAAGGTACAAATTACATATTCACATTGCATCTATGGGCTGGATTCAAATGTCCCTTTCCTCCCTCAATCGTGCCCGTCAGCAGCTATTCTAATGTTGCTGCCAACGGGTGCGACATGTTTATTTCAGCTCGCTACCCCCAGGGGAAACAAGCTGAAATGTGAGCAAAGAGACCCATTTGGGCAACCAAACGGTGTCTTTTCACGATCGCGCCCATTACTTTATTCAGGTTTAGGTGCTTTGTGCACCTAAACCAGAGTGTAATGGGCACAATAATTGAGGGCATTTGAATTTCCCTTATATGTGTGTGTGTGATATACACACAGACACACATACTGTATTTCTTTATATAATGGACACCTCAGTTTCTATTCATTCATGTCCTGCCCCCTACTCTGTCAGACCCCTTCCCCTCTACTTTTCTGACCCCAAACGCCACTCATTCTTGTTGAGTGCTGGTGGGCCCATTCAGAATTTTGCTATGGGGCCCACAAAGGTCTAGTTACGCCACTGGGCAGGGTTATAGAGGAGGCGGTGCAAGGCATCCTGGGAACAGTCAAAGCTTTAGCCTGTTGGTGCCTTGGATCAACATCCAACTCTACACCCCGATGTTAGTGTAGTGCCTTTTGGGGTTAAGGTTTTACAGAAAGTTACAGGTTTTTTTAATTTAGTAAAATATGCCCCATTTTAAAGATAGGGCATTTAAATTTGTTGCACCTGTGCAGTACATAGCAGCCTGCAGGGCATGTACAGTGGCTTCATTTGGGTGCACATACATTGCCGGCTCCTGGTCGCAAACTGAAATTATTGTGTGTAAGTGGAATTAGCGGTGTTTATGTCATACAGGGGGGTGGGGGAGGTTTGTGGTTGGCGGGGGGCACGCTGTGCGATTATTATCCTGCATCTATACATACATGCGCTAACACCTGGACATACACTGATGTACCCACACCTAATATCCATACATACACGCCCTGACACCTGGACATACACCAACATTCCCACACCTGCATCTATACATACACATGCTGACACCTGGACATACACCAACATACAAGCACCTGCATCTATATATACACGCGCTGACAAATGGACATACACCGACGTACCCACACTTGCATCTATACATACATGCACTGACATCTGGACATACAAGCACCTGCATCTATACATACACGCGCTGACACCTGAACCTACACTGACGTTCCCACACCTGCATCTATACATACACATTCTGACACCTGGACATACACAGACGTACCCACACCTGCATCTATACATACACGCGTTGACACCTGGACGTACACTGACGTACACACACCTACATCTATATATGCATGGATGCAAATGTGGTTACGTCTGTATACGTCCAGTTGTTAGCATGTGTATGTATAGATGTTAGGTGTGGGTACATCAGTGTATGTCCAGGTGTCAGCACATGTATGTATAGATTCACATGTGGGTACATTGGTGTACGTTTAGGGGTCAGCGTGTTTATGTATAGATGTTGGTGTGTGTATGTCAGTGTACGTACAGATATAGGTGTGTGTATGTATGTATGTATGTATGTATTGTAACACTGTAGGGGTGCAAGGTGCCTTTTCCTGGGGAATATGGCAGCACGCAGCAGCTGAGGAACAACACAAGTCCAGTTTCTGGTACAACTGACCCCGGCCAGTTTTATTGAAACAGAAAATAAAACAAACCCCAAAATAAAAATACCTTGCCTGTCCGGCACTAACTAAACATAAGACGTTCCTAACTGTCACTAAACAAAACACAGAGTTCTTCAGTACATACTGTATAGCTTACTTGCATCAGAAAGCGTGTCTCTCACACACAGATCCTGCAGCCTTCCCAGGCAGTCTGCCCATACTAATCAGGTTAGAAGCACTATATCACTCTTACACAGCTGAAACCCTGATTAGCCCTCTGTGAGGCCAAAGACCCGAACTGGGCCCAATGTCTAGAACTCGCCTTATCTCTCTCTCAGAGCCTTTACCCAGCTTTTACAGCAAACTGAAAAGGTTCAGACAAAACAAAAAGCATTTTTCCTAGAAGTTAACATTTTCTAAAACATGTAAGACAAGAACCTGGGACAAATATACCTGCCCTCAAACACTATCCCAGTGTTCTTGTCACATATCCCCCTCCCCTGTTTCGACCTAGTGGCCGGAACACTTGTAGCCCCCAAACAGAAGATGCGAGACAATGCATCTGCGTTGGCCAATTGTGTTCCCGGTCTATGTTCGACAGTAAACTTAAAGTCCTGCAACGCTAGAAACCATCTAGTTACACGAGCATTCTTGCCTCTATTTACATACATCCATTTTAAAGGGGCATGGTCTGTCACTAGTCTGAATTGTCTACCCAAGAGGTAATATCTCAAGGTATCTAGTGCCCACTTAATGGCCAAAGCCTCCTTTTCCACAATGGCATACCTTTTTTCATGCTCATTGAGTTTCCTACTCAAATAAATGATAGGGTGTTCGTCCCCATCTCTGGTTTGGGACAGCACAGCACCTATCCCTACCTCTGAGGCATCTGTCTGTACCACAAATTCTTTTGAAAAATCTGGTGTTATCAACACCGGTTGTGAACACAAAGCCACTTTTAACGCTTGGAACGCCTTTTCTGCATCAGGGTTCCATTTCACCACATTTGACTGCTTCCCTTTGGTAAGGTCTGACAACGGCACCGCTGTGGTCGCAAAATTAGGAATAAACCGTCTATAGTACCCAGTAATTCCCAAAAAAGCCCTTACCTGTTTTTTATTCACTGGACGAGGCCAGTTTTGAATAGCATCAACTTTATTCAATTGGGGCCTAATCAGACCTCTGCCTATGGTGAAGCCCAAGTATTTGACCTCCTCCATTGCGAGGCAGCACTTCTTTGGGTTAGCAGTTAACCCTGCCTCTCTGATTGAGTCCAGTACTGCTTGTACTTTAACCAAATGTGACCCCCAGTCTGTACTGTGAATTACCACATCATCCAAATAGGCAGCTGCATATTTTCTATGGGGCCTCAAAATTTTATCCATCGCCCGTTGAAAGGTTGCTGGAGCCCCATGCAACCCAAAGGGTAACATCTTATACTGGTACAGCCCCTCCGGAACCGAAAAGGCTGTTTTTTCTTTGGCGCTATCAGATAAAGGTATTTGCCAGTAACCTTTGGTCAGGTCCAATGTGGTGAGAAACCTGGCTGTTCCCAGCCTTTCTAC
The DNA here is from genome assembly GCF_028390025.1 of Pseudophryne corroboree. Taxonomy (NCBI): domain Eukaryota; kingdom Metazoa; phylum Chordata; class Amphibia; order Anura; family Myobatrachidae; genus Pseudophryne; species Pseudophryne corroboree. The sequence goes on along the minus strand of NC_086451.1, from coordinate 162,007,946 downwards.
AAGCTCATCCACACGGGGCATGGGGTATGCGTCAAACTTGGACACCTCATTTAACTTACGAAAGTCATTACAGAAGCGTATGCTACCGTCGGGCTTCGGGATGAGCACTATGGGACTGGACCACTCACTGTTAGACTCCTCTATGACTCCAAGTTCTAACATGGTTTTAACTTCCTTAGAAATAGCTTCTCGCTGAGCTTCAGGAATCCTATATGGCTTTAAATGAACCCTGACCCCTGGTTCTGTGACAATGTCATGTTTTATTATGGTCGTTCGGCCAGGCAGCTCTGAAAATACCTCCCTATTTTGGATGAGAAATTCTTTAACCTGATTGTTCTGATCAGCTGATAATGTCTCTGACACCTTCACTGCGGGAAGCAACCGGGGTGAAGACACCGAAGGGCAAGGCTCCGCTGACAGAGACAACCTATCTTTCCAGGGTTTGATTAAGTTAACATGGTAGATCTGTTCGGGTTTTCTCTTTCCCGGCTGGTATACTTTGTAATTAACCTCATTCATTTTTTCCCTAATCTCAAATGGACCCTGCCATTTAGCTAGGAATTTGCTTTCCACAGTGGGTACCAAAACAAGAACTCTATCTCCAGGAGCAAATTCCCGTATCTTGGCACTCCGGTTATAGACCCTCTGTTGAGCACTTTGGGCCTGTTCCATGTGCTCTCTGACAACAGGTACCACGGCTGCAATCCTATCCTGCATTTGTGTTACATGCTCAATAACGCTTCTATAAGGAGTGGGCTGTCCTTCCCACGTCTCTTTGGCAACATCCAACAGCCCTCTGGGGTGTCTACCATACAACAAATCAAATGGAGAAAACCCCGTAGAGGACTGAGGAACTTCTCTGATGGCCATTAACAAGTAGGGCAACAAACAATCCCAGTTTTTCCCATCTCTCTCAACAACCTTTTTTAACATACTTTTTAATGTTTTATTAAACCTTTCCACCAACCCGTCAGTTTGGGGATGGTAGATGGACGTCCTGAGGTGAGTGACCTTAAATAACTTGCACAATTCTTTCATGATCCTTGACATAAATGGAGTACCTTGGTCAGTCAAAATTTCTTTTGGTATTCCCACTCTACTAAATACCTGCACCAGCTCCCTAGCTATCGCCTTGGTTGTGATAGTGCGTAAAGGGACTGCCTCAGGATATCGAGTGGCATAGTCCATAATTACCAGGATATACTGATGGCCCCGAGCAGACTTTAACAAGGGCCCCACGAGATCCATGGCTATTCTGTCAAACGGGACCTCTATAATAGGCATGGGAACTAGTGGGCTCCTGAAATGGGGTCTAGGGGCATGATACTGGCATTCAGGACAGGAAGAACAATATTCAGACACTTCTTTATAAACCCCTGACCAAAAGAACCTTTGTAAAACTCTTTCAGTGGTTTTTTCTGCCCCTAAATGTCCTGCGGTAACGTGACTATGAGCTAAATCTAGTACCGTTCTCCGATAAGGCTGGGGAACTACCAGCTGTTCCACCACATCCTCACCCCTTTTGACAATGTGGTACAAGAGCTCATTACAGATGGCCATGTGGGGATACGTAACCCTGTCACCTGGTACCACAGGTTCCCCATTAACAATCTTAACATTCTCTCTAGCCTTTATTAAGGTAGGATCCTTTAACTGTTCAGACGCAAACAGATCCTTCTTTACCTCCAGGTCAGGCACGCTTTCAGTTCTAACTACTATGTCTCTGTTCCCGGCAAGAGGGTCCTCACTGGACTCCCCATCTGTCACTTCCCCAGCCAAACTAGCAAAAGGCAAAGGGCCAGAAAGTTCCGAAGACCCACGTACATCCATAAAATCACCGGTATTATCAACTGGCTTTTTACTTCTCACATCTGTTGATAACCGTGATTCCCACAGTTTCCAAAAATGAGGAAAATCCCTCCCTATTATGGCCTCATGCACCAAGGTAGGGACCAGTCCCACTTTAACCATTGCTGACCCACAACAAGTTTCTATATTCACCTCAGCAGTGGCATAATGTTGGGTATCCCCATGTATGCAAGTTACCCCAATAGGTATTTGCTGGACCTTTAAGGGGTTCACTAACCCAGCTTTCACGAGGGTAACTAAACTTCCTGAATCTAGCAAGGCCTCTACCCGGTTACCTTCTAAGAACACATCACACATTTGTTTTTCCAGCTCAGGTGAAGGTACCACAGTACAGGCTAACCTAGTAAAGAAAGACATTCTGCGACATTCAAAGGCAGCATCACATTGCATGGGTTCTTGCGTGACTGGGCAATTGGCAATAACATGACCTGGCATACCACACCTAAAACATTTAACCACACGATTATCAACCCATTTGGGCAGCATAGACCGTTCTAGCCCCATTGGCCTGTTTCCAGGGCCAGTGTTTACAGTCTCTCCAGCCTTGCGTTCTCTTAACCGCCCAGCAACGTTTTCCCACGGAACAGTCTTACCAGTCTTTACTGAAGGGCGCTGTCGAGGATCTATGGGTTGCTGGGTGGTCATCAGTAGTTCCTCTGCTGCCAAATACCTCTCTACCATGTCCACTAATTGGTCAGCAGTACCCGGGTTTCCATGGCTCACCCACTTGCGCAGGACCATGGGCAAAGATCTCAAGTAGCGGTCCATGACGACTCTTTCCACCATCTGGGGACCAGTTAATGTCTCTGGCTGTAGCCATTTTTTTGTTAGCTGAATAAGGTCGTGCATCTGGGAGCGCGGAGGCTTCTCCATGGCGTACAGCCAACGGTGCACCCGTTGTGCTCGTACTGACAGCGTGACTCCCAGGCGGGTCAGGATCTCAGTCTTTAGTTTATCATAGTCCCGAGCCTCAGCAGGGCTTAAATCAAAGTAAGCTTTTTGGGGCTCACCTGACAGGAAAGGTGCCAGCAGACTGGCCCACTGTGCTTTCGGCCAGTTCTCACGCTCGGCAGTCCTTTCAAACGTGGTCAGATAGGCCTCCACATCATCAGCCTCTGTCATTTTCTGCAGGAAGTGACTGGCTCGTATAGAACTAGAGCTGGTTGGAGCACTGACGGCCACATCTCCAACCCGAGCTGCAAGTCTCTGCACCACTTCTGCTAAGGCCTCTCTATCCTGACGCTGTTGCCTGTAAAGTTCATCAACAACTGCCTGCTGTTGTCTCTTATTTTCCTCCATTGCCACCTGCTGCTGTCTGTTGGCCTCCTGCTGTAGTCTCCAATTTTCCTCCATTGCCACCTGCTGCTGTCGGTTGGCCTCCTGCTGAGCCGCTGTAGCTTGCAGCAAGGCTTTAAGCAGATCCTCCATGTCAACAGATTTTTCAGGCGGCTTTGCAGCTGCTTTCACCCAGGACATATATCAAACCCTCAGGGGTGAGTCTCAGTAACTTCACACTGGGCTGTATCTGCATAAACCACCGTTTTCTGCAGGCCTCACAAAGCTGCTGCTTTCACTTATGCGCAGAACGGCCTGCTCGCATTCTCCACCAAGTTGTAACACTGTAGGGGTGCAAGGTGCCTTTTCCTGGGGAATATGGCAGCACGCAGCAGCTGAGGAACAACACAAGTCCAGTTTCTGGTACAACTGACCCCGGCCAGTTTTATTGAAACAGAAAATAAAACAAACCCCAAAATAAAAATACCTTGCCTGTCCGGCACTAACTAAACATAAGACGTTCCTAACTGTCACTAAACAAAACACAGAGTTCTTCAGTACATACTGTATAGCTTACTTGCATCAGAAAGCGTGTCTCTCACACACAGATCCTGCAGCCTTCCCAGGCAGTCTGCCCATACTACTCAGGTTAGAAGCACTATATCACTCTTACACAGCTGAAACCCTGATTAGCCCTCTGTGAGGCCAAAGACCCGAACTGGGCCCAATGTCTAGAACTCGCCTTATCTCTCTCTCAGAGCCTTTACCCAGCTTTTACAGCAAACTGAAAAGGTTCAGACAAAACAAAAAGCATTTTTCCTAGAAGTTAACATTTTCTAAAACATGTAAGACAAGAACCTGGGACAAATATACCTGCCCTCAAACACTATCCCAGTGTTCTTGTCACAGTATGTATATGTATAGAGGAAGGTGTGATACATACATATAACACATACATGATAGATACATACATATATCACACACACGATAGATAGATAGATAGATAGATAGATAGATAGATAGAACACATACATACAAGATAGATACATACATACATGATAGATACATATATACACACACATACGATAGATAGATAGATAGATAGATAGATAGATATCACAAACATATATGATTCATACATATATCACACACACATACATGATACATACATGAGAAAGACCTGGGATGGTGATGAGGCCCGGGCCCCCTGCTGATGTTGCGTTGAGGAAGGCAGTGTTCCAGGGCGGATGCCAGTCGGGGAGAGCGCCGCGCAGCCCGGGAAAAATACTGCTGAGGAGCTACATCTGGAAGAGCCCCAGGGAGGGAGAGTGTCACATGCCCCATCCTGCGCGGCACACTCTGCAGGCCTGCACATGGGAAGGGAGGTCTCTGGCCACACATACTCACCCTGCTGCTGAAGCCCCGCTGCTGTCCCCATCAGCGCTCTCCAGCGGGGAGCGGGGCCAGGATGAACCTCAACCTGTGAGAACTATCTTCATGATCAAGAGATCTCATATGCAAGATAAGTATGTGTTGGGAAAGGGCTGGGGAGGGCGGCTGCTCGGGCACACCCTCGTCAAGTTAAGGAGATTTAACTGAGGAAGCACAAGGGAACTCTCGTCTGAGGACAACAACTGCAGGGAGACCACATCTTTTCAGATGAACATGGGAGGGCGGAAGGCTGCCTAATACTGAAGCACCCTCAGACATTAAAACCATATGCAACAACTATTGCAAGCATTCCTGGGGGAAGGTCTGCAGCAGACGGATTTGCATTCGGTGATGTCATCCAAGCAGTGGGCCAAAGTTGGCTGGAACCCTCATCTGTATATGAAAAGAGAAAAGGGGCATGCGGGGCATGGCGGTCTTTTGCGGCGCTTGGATAACCCAAAGTTTGCATTAAACACCCCCACCCTCCTTCGGTGTGGGGCTCATGTTGGCCATGCCCAAGCCCCTGAAGCATTCAAGCTGATTTCTTGCAGCAGCTGGGCACTGTAACAGCTTCAGAGCTGCTCTACAAGACAAGTAAAAGGGTGTGGGCCCTGCAGCCCCACCGGTAGTTTGCATACACACATATATAGGACAGCATCTCTTATATGCCCCAGGGTCAATAAAATAGTATCCTTGTCTAGGCTATCCATCCCCTCAGATAAGGCATTTGTCCATGCCGCTACAGCACTACACACCCAGGTCGACGCAATTGCCGGTCTGAGTAAGGTACCTGAATGTGTATAAATGGACTTTAGGGTAATCTCCTGTTTGCGGTCAGCACACTCTTTGAGGGTAGCCGTATCCTGGGACGGGAGGGCTACCTTCTTGGATAAGCGTGTTAATGCTTTGTCCACCCTAGGGGAGGATTCCCATCGTAACCTATCCGTTGATGGGAAAGGATACGCCATAAGAATCCTTTTGGAAATCTGCAGTCTTTTATCTGGAGATTTCCAAGCTTTTTCACATAACTCGTTCAGCTCGTGTGAGGGGGGAAAGGTTACCTCAGGCTTCTTTCCCTTGTACATATGTACCCTCTTGTCAGCGACAGGGGGTTACTCTGTGATGTGCAAAACATCTTTTATTGCCATAATCATAAATCGAATGGATTTTGCCAATTTTGGCTGTAACTTTGCATCATCGTAATCGACACTGGAGTCAGAATCCGTGTCGGTATCTGTGTCAACAAACTGGGATAGTGGGCGCTTATAAGACCCTGACAGTCCCTGCAACATAGGATCAGGCATGGGTTGAGACCCTGACTGTCCCAAAGCTTCTGCCTTGTCTAATCTTTTGTGCAATGAGTTTACACTAGCATTTAAAACATTCCACATATCCATCCAATCAGCTGTCAGCGGAGACACCACATTCATTTGCTCCCGCTCCTCTCTAATATAGCCTTCTTCCTCAGACATGTCGACACACGTGTACCGACACACCACACACACAGGGAATGCTTTTTCTGAAGACAGTTTCCCCACAAGGCCCTTTGGAGAGACAGAGAGGGAGTATGCCAGCACACACCCCAGCGCTATATAACCCAGGAATAAAACAGTAACTTAATGTTTGCCCAGTAGTGCTGCTGTATGTAATTTGCGAATTATGTGCCCCCCCCCCCCTCTTTTCAACCCTCTTGTCTAACGTGGTATAAGCAGGGTAGAGTCCGGGGAGCTTCCTCTCAGCGGTGCTGTGGAGAAAAAATGGCGCTGGTGAGTGCTGAGGGAGAAGCCCCGCCCCCTTGGAGGCGGGCTTCTGTCCCGCTTAAACTGTAAAATTGGTGGGGGCTCATACATTTATACAGTGCCCAGCTGTATATATGTTATATTTTTGCGAAAGAGGTTTATATTGCTGCCCAGGGCGCCCCCCCTGCGCCCTGCACCCTTACAGTGACCGGAGTATGTGAGGTGTATGGGAGCAAAGGCACACAGCTGCAGTGCTGTGCGTTACCTCAGTGAAGATCATGAAGTCTTCTGCCGCCTCTGAAGTCTTCTTTTCTTCTCATACTCACCCGGCTTCTATCTTCCGGCTCTGCGAGGGGGACGGAGGCGCGGCTCTGGGACGGACGGCGAGGGTGAGATCCTGCGTACCAATCCCTCTGGAGCTAATGGTGTCCAGTAGCCTAAGAAGCAGGACCTTGCAACTCAGAGTGTAGGGCTGCTTCTCTCCCCTCAGTCCCTCGATGAGGGAGTCTGTTGCCAGCAGTGCTCCCTGAAAATTAAAAACCTAACAAAATACTTTCTGTCAGAAAGCTCAGGAGAGCTCCTGAAAAGCACCCAGTCTCCACTGGGCACAGTATCAAACTGAGGTCTGGAGGAGGGGCATAGAGGGAGGAGCCAGTGCACACCCAGAACTAAAGTCTTTCTTAAAGTGCCCATGTCTCCTGCGGAGCCCGTCTATCCCCATGGTCCTTACGGAGTCCCCAGCATCCTCTAGGACTTTAGAGAAAATAGGATTTTAATACCTACTGGTAAATCCTTTTCTCTTAGTCCGTAGAGGATGCTGGGCACCCGTCCCAGTGCGTACTGTGTCTGCAGTTATTAAATGGCCCTTAACTCCAGAACATTTATGTGGAGACAACTTTCCTGACTTGACCATCTTCCTTGGATGTTTTCCCCCTGTGTGACTGCTCCCCAGCCTCGGAGGGTTGCATCCGTGGTCCCTAGGATCCCGTCCTGGATCCCAAACCATCGCCCCTCTAGGTGGTGAGAACTGTGCAGCCACCAATGGAGTGAGATTCTGGTCTTGGAAGACAGGATTATCCTCCGGTGCATGTGTAGGTGGGATCCGGACCACTTGTCCAACAGGTCCCACTGGAACACTCTGGCATGGAGCCTGCCAAACTGAATGGCCTCGTAGGCCGCAACCATCTTCCCCAGCAACCGAATGCATTGATGGATTAACACTCTTGCTGGTTTCAGAATTTGTTTGACCAGACTCTGGATCTCCAGAGCCATTCCACTAGAAAAAAACCTCTTCTGTGTCCAGTATCACTCCCAAAAACAACAACCGCGTCATTAGGACCAACTGCGATTTTGGCAAGTTTAGGAGCCAACCATGTTGTTAAAGAACTGTCAGGGAGAGTAGATGTTTTGCACCAACTGGTACCGGGATCTCGCCTTTATCAGGAGATCATCCAAGTACGGGATAATTGTGACTCCTTGCTTGCGAAGGAGAACCATCATTTCCGCCATCACCCTGGTGAAAATCCTCGGAGCCGTGGACAGACCAAACGGCAACGTCTGAAATTGGTAATGACAATCCTGAATTGCAAACCTCAGGTAGCTTGATGCAGTGGCTAAATGGGAACATGTAAGTAGGCATCCTTTATGTCTACCAAAACCATGAAATCTCCTTTATCCCCCGGACTGGAGATCACTACCCTGAGAGATTCCATCTTGAAATTGAATTTCTTTAGGTAGAAATTAAGGGATTTCAGATTTAAGATTGGTCTGACTGAGCCGTCCGGCTTCGGGACCACGAAGAGGCTTGAATAAAAACCTTCTCCCTGCTGACTAAGGCTGATTTGAACAATCGGTGAGGGGGAACTTCTTGAAACCCCAGTTTGTACCCTTGGGACACTATTTGTAAAACCCACGAGTCCAGGTCCGAATGAATCCAGAACTGACTGAAGAGTTTTAGACGTGCCCCCCAGTGGCGGAACTAGCGAGCAGTGGGCCCATGTGCGACAAAATGGCTTGGGCCCCCCCCCCATCCCATCCCATCCAAGTCCACCCCCTCACCCCTGGAGAGGATCTGGTGAGGGGGGCCTGCTCAGGGAAGTGGATACCTAGCAACAGTGCCGTAACTAGACATTTTAGCAGTGTGTGCAAGAAACGGCATTGGAGCCCCACCCCTGCATGCAAAACAGGGGCAGTGCGCGCCGTAGGCGCGCGCAAAAAAACATAGTGGCGTGGCTTCGTGGTTAAGGGGTGTGGCCACAAAATAATACCAATTCATAAAACGGTGCACAGTAGTCTCCATTATTCAAATTACGCCGCACAGTAGCACCACTACACCAGGTAGAGACCCTTTTACACCTTACGGCGGACAGATTCCTCTTTTTACACATTACAGCAGACAGCGTCCTCTTTTTACACATTACAGCAGACAGCGTCCCCTTTTTACACATTACGGCAGACAGCATCCCCCTTTTTTACACAACGGCAGACAGTGTGCCCTTGTTACACATAGCGGCAGACAGCGTACATTTTTTTCACATAACGGCAGACAGCCTGCCCTTGTTAAACATAGTGGCAGACAGCGTACACTTTTTACACATAACGGCAGACAGCCTGCCCTTGTTAAACATAGCGGCAGACAGCGTACACTTTTTTCACATAACAGCAGTCAGCCTGCCCTTGTTACACATAATGGCAGACATCGTACACTTTTTACACATTACAGCAGACAGCTTGCCCTTGTTACACATTACAGCAGACAGCTTGCCCTTGTTACACATTATGGCAGACAGCGTGCCCTTGTTACACATTACGGCAGACAGCATCCCCCTTGTTACACATTACGGCAGGCAGATTCCCCCTTGTTACACATTGCGGCAAGCAGATTCCCCCTTTTTACACATTGCGGCAAGCAGCTTCCCCCTTTTTACACATTGCGGCAGGCAGATTCCCCCTTTTTACACATTGCGGCAGGCAGTCCCCCTTTTTACACATAGCTGCAGGCAGATTCCCCCTTTTTACACATAGCGGCAGGCAGATTCCCCCTTTTTACACATTGCGGCAGGCAGTCCCCCTTTTTACACATAGCTGCAGGCAGATTCCCCCTTTTAACACATAGCTGCAGGCAGATTCCCCCCTTTTACACATAGCTGCAGGCAGATTCCCCCTTTTTACACATAGCGGCAGGCAGATTCCCCCTTTTTACACATAGCGGCAGGCAGATTCCCCCTTTTTACACATAGCGGCAGGCAGATTCCCCCTTTTTACACATAGCGGCAGGCAGTCCCAACAAAGAAAGAAAGAGACGAAAGAAAGAAAGAAAGAAAGAAAGAAAGAAAGAAAGAAAGAAAGAAAGAAAGAAAGAAAGAAAGAAAGAAAGAAAGAAAGAAGAATTATACTTACCCTCTCCGCTGGCTCAGGCTCCTCGTGCAGCTTGACGATTCCCGGGCAGTAGAGAAGGAGGAGGAGGGAGGTGGAGGAGGGAGCCGCAGCAGCGCTGTGTTATTGGTGGAGGCGCTGCTGCTGCTGCCCCTCTGCTTCACTATAGGCTGTTCTCGGAAGACAGCCTATAGTGAAGCAGAGGGGCAGCAGCAGCGCCTCCACCAGTAACAAAGCGCTGCTGCGGCTCCTTCCTTCACCTCCCTCCTCCTCCTCCTCCCCCCCGTGCCGCTGCTCCTCTCATCTCCAAGCGACCCTCCTCCCTCTTCGTGTGTTACAGAGGTGGCAGCGTGTCTGGTGCTGCGGCTGCTGCCCGTAGTGCCCTGGCCTGATCTGTTCGTTACGACGGGCGGGCGGCGGGAGTCGCAGGACGCAGACCCGACGGGAGCGCTGGTGTGCGGCTGCGGCATGATACAATGAGTCATTGTGACTCATTGTAATGCCGGCGGCTGTGGGCCCTTGAGTGCGGCGGGGCCCCAGTGCAATGCACTGCCTGCCCTGCCAGTAGTTCCGCCCCTGGTGCCCCCCACTGGTGTGGGCTCCTGCAAGAGAGCCCCAGCGTCATGCAGTGGATTTGTCAGAAGCAGAGGACTCTGCTCCTGCGATCTTGAAGAGGCTTCTTGGAGTCAGCATCAGCATTCCCTTGGTGAATCCACAATGCCCTCCTATCCGAGACTGCCATGAAATTGGCCCGTGAGCACTTGTGCCCGGTGTAGGATTTTTAAATATGTGTAGTTTACTGTATGCAAGGGTTTAAAACCTTTTAGGAACTGATATCTAAGGTGTATTACATGTAGTTTAAAAAAAACAAAAAAGGTTTATTTTATGGCAGTAGTTTCCAAACTGGGGTTCTTGCACTGGTAGCATAGTTTGGTGGTCCAGGACCAATTAAAATTATTTATACTTTATTAAATTGGCAAAACCATTCCCTCACAACATAACTGAACCTGAGGATGACATGCTATAAACACAATTTACTTAATTTTATATTTTTTTCTGAATTTCTCAATAAAAAAAACTTTGGCCTAGGGGTGCCGTGAAACAAATTTTGATACTATTTATTTATATAGTGCTCTTTCTCCAACAGGACTCAAGGCGCTTGAGATATGGCTTCTGGAACTGAACACAGGATTCTAAATGTGGCTGTACCAAGGACCTATACAGTGGCATTACAGGTTGAGTATCCCTTATCCAAAATGCTTGGGACCAGAGGAATTTTGGATATCGGATTTTTCTGTATTTTGGAATAATTGCATACCATAACGAGATATTATGGTGATGGGACCTAAATCTAAGCACAGAATGCATTTATGTTTCATATATACCATATACACACAGCCTGAAGGTCATTTTAGCCAATATTTTTTATAACTTTGTGCATTAAACAAAGTGTGTGTACATTCACAGAATTCATTTATGTGTCATATACACCTTATACACACAGTCTGAAGTTCATTTAATACAATATTTTTAATAACTTTGAGTATTAAACAAAGTTTGTGTACACTGAGCCATCAAAAAACAAAGGTTTCACTATCTCAGTCTCACTCAAAAAAGTCCGTATTTCGGAATATTCCGTATTTCGGAATATTTGGATATGGGATACTCAACCTGTATTACTTTTTTCTGCTACTGGTTCTTTACCTATGCAAACAAGCATCTGACTTGCCTTTCCTATTGCTTTGTTACATTGCTCACCTGAAATAGTAATACTTAGATAGCTTTCCTCTTGCCATTATAATGCCCTTAATATTATAGTTAGCCTTTGTATTTTTGAGACGTGTATGATTTTGCATTTTTTGGCATTAAATGTTGCCATGTTCTTGACCATTCCTCTAGTCCAGGGGCGGAACTGCCAGAGACAACGGAGTCAGTTGCCGCCGGGCTCCAGCCCTAAAGGGGCTTCCTCCATTGCCCTCCGGCTGTTACGTGCCCTTCCTACTAAATAGACAAAGGCGCTACCAGCAGGGTCTCGCAGTTTGTACATTCCATGCCGTAACACCCTTCTTTCCACCTTTTTAAAGACCCAGCCCAGCAGCCTCGCCGCTGCCACCACCGCTAGCTGCAGCACTGCCAGCGGTGGGGTGCCCCTGCTTCTTCTCACACCACAGATAGCTGGGCAGCACTGCAACTGCCTGCCTGATTGCTCCGCCCCCTTCCGGCTCCCAAGCACCTCTGCTGCCCAGTGATCCAGGAGCCTGCTGCTAGGAAGAAGTGGCCGAGCTTCAGCAAGCGAGTCTGGACACTGGCGGAGGAAGCCATGATAACCAGATAATGGGGAGTGGAGAGCCAGTTCCAAGGTAATACTTTATACAGCTGGTTGAGATCCTGGTCGGTGGATATGGATTCCAAGAAAACCCTGGAGGTGCTTCCTTTCAAGGGAGACACTCTCTTTGGAGAAGACCTCAATAAGATTGTAGCTGATCTGGCTACTGCTAAAACAGCTTGCCTACCTAGTATGACTCCTACCACGCAGAAGGCTAAAAGTACTTTCCCTTGGCCCTTTCATCCTCAAGGTAAAGCGTACCCAAGGTCAGGCATACCCAAAGCAAGCTCATGCTTCCAGACCTGCCAAGCCCAGACTGAAGCAAGCCTGGGCTGCCCATCAGCCTGCTTCCAAAACGGACAAGCCTGCCGCATGACGGTGCAGGCCTCCCTCTGGGGGATCCCAGGGTGGGGGGCCCGACTTCTAGGTTTGGCATAATTCTAAGCTAGAGAATTCTGTTTGGAGCTCACCTTGTACTTTGTGAAGAAATAATCAGCATTGTGGCTGAGCAGATACATGTAGTGTGTGGCTGCAAACTGCATGGATCTGCTGCGTTGTAATGCTGATACTTTTTTTTTCAAAGTACCAATAGCTTCATATAATGTTCACAATTTTTATGCAGGATCAAATAGCTCAATAGGTAGGGTGTTTGATTAGAATTCAACAGGTTATAGGTTTGAATCCTGGGTATGGTAGTTTGAGATGTGTTATTTAATAAAGTATGTTGTTCTGACTGCCGGCATCCTATCACCTGGGATATCATACTAAATAAATGGAGTTGATCAATTTTTTTAATTTTTTTTTTTAAACTAGGGACAATTTCCAGATACTTTTCTTTATAACTGAGATTGCCCCCTGGAACTTCACATCAGTTGACAACTATGCATGAGTGGGCAGTGCTTGCTCTGGATCTGCCCACCCATTTATGTGCCGTCATAAAAGAAAGCACAACTGACAGTTATCCTGGGCGTACACTACACAATTATCTGTCAGGCTATCTATCCAGTCTGGATGGATGGAATGAAAATCTGGTAATGTATAGGAGCAAATGTCAATTAACCATTTGCTCCCAAACACTAGAAAAGTGGTCAAAAATGGTCATTACACAAATTGGTTAAACCCAAAATTTAACCAATTTGTTTAGGGGACCATTTTTGTCCATTTTCTAGTGTTTGAGAGTAAATCGTTGATGGTCATTTGCTCACATAGATAACCGGATTTCTATTCCAACCAGCCAGTGTTGGAGATATGGTCTGCCAGATTACATAATGCATACCAGAGCCATAACTAGACTTTTTGGTGCCCTGTGACAGATAATTATATGCCCCCCCCCCTCCCCATTTTTGCAATATGGACAAAAGGCGCATGCCTTGTGGGGAAGGGGCATAACAAGATTGGTCTCAGAGAAAGCACATGAGATATGAAGATATATCTAGTATACTTGACACTCAATGGTTTGTGGTATTGCCGGGGTGCCCTCCTTAAATGCATATACAGTCACACATGGCGTGTTTGTGCAAATGGCATATCAGCAGTCAGCACTAACTGGTGACATGCCATTTGTACAAGTAAGCCATGTGTGACTAGTATATAAACATACTTTATTAAATAACACCTCAAACTATCATACCCAGGATTCAAACCTATAACCTGTTGAATTCTAATCAAATACCCTACCCATTGAGCTACTTGATCCTGCATCTATTCTAACCTCCAAAAACAGATTCAGTTGCATTTTCCAGCGTGTTTTGTTTGCGCCTTTGCAAATGTCTTACATCGACAAACTTATTTAGTACTATTTTGCAAATAGGGTTACATTGTCGCAACATTGTGTTCCCTAATTGCTTGATTTTTTTAAATGCAACAATTGATAAAGACACCTGATAATTGCTCTGTGGAGTCTTATTTTGTGTCTACTTCTTATCTACATTTAATTCCCTACCTCTAATCAAGGCATTTTTAAATGCTGGGGGCTGCCAGGACGTGAGGCCTACCTAGACTTTAGATCTGAATTTGAATGTACTTGTGAACTAACTTAATTTCCTACTTCTAAATTCATTCCTAAATTCACTACTTACATTAATCCTGTAGTTGGGCATTTTGAGCCTTCAATTGTGGGCATTGTTTTGTGTCCAAATCAGCAGCTGGTGGTGTGCATTTGCTGGAAAGGCATCGAAGACCTCCGATATGCTGCATCTCCTGATGTGTGTCTCCCTCAAGTGGCTGTCAGCAAATGCATGCTAGACACCCCATTCCAAGCTGATTGTGACATCACGGAACATGCATCATAGAACAGGCATGCTAGAATATGGGTCTTCAACCTGCGACCCTCCAGCTGCTGTGGAACTACATATACCAGCATGCCCTGCCTCAGTTTTAGCATACCTTAATAGCAAAACTGTGGCAGGGCATGCTGGGATGTGTAGTTTCACAGCAGCTGGAGGGCCACAGGATGAAGACCCATGTGCTAGAGCCAAGCCGCAGGTACATTGAATGCTAGCAAGCTGAATGTTTAAATCATTTTTGTTCCGCAGCATTCCAATGCGGAAGATTCCATGGAACCAGAGATTATTCCATTGAGAAGGACATGCTGCCTGGATGACTGCACTGTGCAAATTAAATCACGGAGCCAGTTGGCTTGTGGGTGGCTCTGGTGACTGGGTGGTTGGGTGGGCGGTGTGTCGGAGGTGGAGCACATGCAAATGAATGTGTATCATCCAGCTAGTGAGAGTGAAAACTCATGCAGGAGTGTGCCTGCTTGTCAGTGGGTTATGCACCTTGCCAGGCGTCAAATCTACATGGAGCAGCTGGAGGGGACAAGAGCAGGTTTGCAAAATATAGATAGAAGAGCATATATGCTGGCGCATTCTCCATGATTGTGTCAGCTTATGTTTTGGTGCACTGCACTTTCCTTCACTAAGTTTTAGCCATTTTGGTTAAATGCAAGTGTAGTTGCTTCTCGCCCTTTTGGCTGTGATCTTGTATCGTGGTTGAAGAGTCTGCTGGAGGGATTGTTTTCTTCATTGGCGAGAGACTGAAGATATTCCAGGATGGAAGGCTTGGGAACACTATCCGTTTTTCAGTTGTGGAAGAGTTGAAAGACCGGATTGGACTACATTCTATAGTAAAGGATATCTTTGTATTTATTAATCCTCCCTTTATATGTGTCTGTCTTTCAATAAAGCTTCGGGCTTGTGATTCCCTCACCCTCTTACACTCCACACACATAGCCTTATTAACTGTTGTATTATTGTATTGTTTAAATGTATAGTGCAGTTCATGATTTATAGTGTAGGCTGGCCTGTGCTGTAGTTCTTGAACTGTACTATACCGACAGCATTTGTATTGTGTTTTGGCTGTGCTGCAAAACGGTACTTATGTGTGTAATGTTTATGTATGTTTTTTTGCTTCTTTATGTCAATAAAGACTGCTTTTTCAATCCAATATCTGAAAACAATCAATGTTTATCTTTGATGGCAATAGAAGTGGTATGATATTTGCTGCTTTTGAAAGGCAATATCTGATATGTCCCCTATCTGGGAACCATATATTAAATGGCTTTTCAGAAAAGGGAGATGGGAGAAGAGCTTTCAGTACTTGTAGGACCGATGCTCATTTCCTATTCTAGCCTCCAAAAACAGATTCAGTTGCATTTTCCAGCGTGTTTTGGATGCGCCTTTGCAAATGTCTTACATCGACAAACTTATTTAGTACTATTTTGCAAATAGGGTTACATTGTTGCAACATTGTGTTCCCTAATTGCTTGCTTTTTTAAATGCAACAATTGATAAAGACACCTGATAACTGCTCTGTGGAGTCTTATTTTGTGTCTACTTCTTATCTACATTTAATTCTCTACCTCTAATCAAGGCATTTTTAAATGCTGGGGGCTGCCAGGACGTGAGGCCTACCTAGACTTTAGATCTGAATTTGAATGTACTTGTGAACTAACTTAATTTCCTACTTCTAAATTCATTCCTAAATTCACTACTTACATGAATCCTGTAGTTGGGCATTTTGGGACTTCGATTGTGGGCATTGTTTTGTGTCCAGACCAGCAGCAGGTGGTGTGCATTTGCTGGAAAGGCATCGAAGACCTCCGATATGCTGCATCTCCTGATGTGTGTCTCCCTCAAGTGTCTGTCAGCAAATGCCTGCTAGACACCCCATTCCAAGCTGATTGTGACATCACGGTACATGCATCATAGAACAGGCATGCTAGAACATGGGTCTTCAACCTGCGACCCTCCAGCTGCTGTGGAACTACACATCCCAGCATGCCCTGCCTCAGTTTTAGCATACCTTAATAGCAAAACTGTGGCAGGGCATGCTGGGATGTGTAGTTTCACAGCAGCTGGAGGGCCACAGTATGAAGACCCATGTGCTAGAGCCAAGCCGCAGGTACATTGAATGCTAGCAAGCTGAATATTCAAATCCTTTTTGTTCCGCAGCATTCCAATGTGGAAGATTCCATGGAACCAGAGATCCTTCCATTGAGAAGGACATGCTGCCTGGATGACTACACTGTGCAAATTAAATCACGGAGCTAGTTGGTTTGTGGGTGGCTCTGGTGACTGGGTGGTTGGGTGGGTGGTGTGTCGGAGGTGGAGCACATGCAAATGATTGTGTATCATCCAGCTAGTGAGAGAGAAAACTCATGCAGGAGTGTGCCTGCTTGTCAGTGGGTTATGCACCTTGCCAGACGTCAAATCTACATAGAGCAGCTGGAGGGGACAAGAGCAGGTTTGCAAAATATAGATAGAAGAGCATATATGCTGGCACATTCTCCATGATTGTGTCAGCTTATGTTTTGGTGCACTGCACTTTCCTCCACTAAGTTTTAGCCATTTTTGTTAAGTTCAAGTGTAGTTGCTTCTCGGCCTTTTGGCTGTGATCTTGTATCGTGGTTGAAGGGTCTGCTGGAGGGAGGGATTGATTTCTTCATTGGCGAAAGACCAAAGATATTCCAGGATGGAAGGCTTGG
Organism: Pseudophryne corroboree; assembly: GCF_028390025.1. Classification (NCBI taxonomy): domain Eukaryota; kingdom Metazoa; phylum Chordata; class Amphibia; order Anura; family Myobatrachidae; genus Pseudophryne; species Pseudophryne corroboree. The sequence continues at coordinate 161,990,947 of NC_086451.1, read as the reverse complement.
GAACACTATCCGTTTTTCAGTTGTGGAAGAGCACAGAGGTCGGATTGGACTACATTCTATAGTAAAGGATACCTTTCTATTTATTGCCCCTCCCCTTATATGTGTCTGTGTTACAATAAAGCTTCGGTCTTGTGATTCCCTCACCCTCTTACACTCCACACACATAGCCTTATTAACTGTTGTATTATTGTATAGTTTAAATGTATAGTGCAGTTCATGATTTATAGTGTAGGCTGGCCTGTGCTGTAGTTCTTGAACTGTACTATACCGACAGCATTTTTATTGTGTTTTGGCTGTGCTGCAACACAGTACTTATGTGTGTAATGTTTATGTATGTTTTTTTGCTTCTTTATGTCAATAAAGACTGCTTTTTCAATCCAATATCTGAAAACAATCAATGTTTATCTTTGATGGCAATAGAAGTGGTATGATATTTGCTGCTTTTGAAAGGCAATATCTGATATGTCCCCTATCTGGGAACCATATATTAAATGGCTTTTCAGAAAAGGAAGATGGTAGAAGAGCTTTCAGTGCTTGTTGGACCGATGCACATTTCCTATTCTAGCCTCCAAAAACAGATTCAGTTGCATTTTCCAGTGTGTTTTAAATGCGCCTTTGCAAATGTCTTACATCGACAAACTTATTTAGTACTATTTTGCAAATAGGGTTACATTGTTGCAACATTGTGTTCCCTAATTGCTTGATTTTTTAAATGCAACAATTGATAAAGACACCTGATAACTGCTCTGTGGAGTCTTATTTTGCGTCTACTTCTTATCTACATTTAATTCCCTACCTCTAATCAAGGCATTTTTAAATGCTGGGGGCTGCCAGGACGTGAGGCCTATCTAGACTTTAGATCTGAATTTGAATGTACTTGTGAACTAACTTAATTTCCTACTTCTAAATTCATTCCTAAATTCACTACTTACATGAATCCTGTAGTTGGGCATTTTGGGACTTCGATTGTGGGCATTGTTTTGTGTCTAGACTAGCAGCAGGTGGTGTGCATTTGCTGGAAAGGCATCGAAGACCTCCGATATGCTGCATCTCCTGATGTGTGTCTACCTCAAGTGGCTGTCAGTAAATGCCTGCTAGATACCCCATTCCAAGCTGATTGTGACATCACGGAACATGCATCATAGAACAGGCATGCTAGAACATGGGTCTTCAACCTGCGACCCTCCAGCTGCTGTGGAACTACACATCCCAGCATGCCCTGCCTCAGTTTTAGCATACCTTAATAGCAAAACTGTGGCAGGGCATGCTGGGATGTGTAGTTTCACAGCAGCTGGAGGGCCACAGGATGAAGACCCATGTGCTAGAGCCAAGCCGCAGGTACATTGAATGCTAGCAAGCTGAATGTTTAAATCCTTTTTGTTCCGCAGCATTCCAATGCGGAAGATTCCATGGAACCAGAGATTATTCCATTGAGAAGGACATGCTGCCTGGATGACTGCACTGTGCAAATTAAGTCACGGAGCCAGTTGGCTTGTGGGTGGCTCTGGTGACTGGGTGGTTGGGTGGGCGGTGTGTCGGAGGTGGAGCACATGCAAATGAATGTGTATCATCCAGCTAGTGAGAGTGAAAACTCATGCAGGAGTGTGCCTGCTTGTCAGTGGGTTATGCACCTTGCCAGACGTTAAATCTACATGGAGCAGCTGGAGGGGACAAGAGCAGGTTTGCAAAATATAGATAGAAGAGCATATATGCTGGCGCATTCTCCATGATTGTGTCAGCTTATGTTTTGGTGCACTGCACTTTCCTCCACTAAGTTTTAGCTATTTTGGTTAAACGCAAGTGTAGTTGCTTCTCGCCCTTTTGGCTGTGATCTTGTATCGTGGTTAAAGAGTCTGCTGGAGGGATTGTTTTCTTCATTGGCGAGAGACTGAAGATATTCCAGGATGGAAGGCTTGGGAACACTATCCGTTTTTAAGTTGTGGAAGAGTTGAAAGACCGGATTGGACTACATTCTATAGTAAAGGATATCTTTGTATTTATTAATCCTCCCTTTATATGTGTCTGTCTTTCAATAAAGCTTCGGGCTTGTGATTCCCTCACCCTCTTACACTCCACACCCATAGCCTTATTAACTGTTGTATTATTGTATTGTTTAAATGTATAGTGCAGTTCATGATTTATAGTGTAGGCTGGCCTGTGCTGTAGTTCTTGAACTGTACTATACCGACAGCATTTGTATTGTGTTTTATCTGTGCTGCAACACAGTACTTATGTGTGTAATGTTTATGTATGTTTTTTTGCTTCTTTATGTCAATAAAGACTGCTTTTTCAATCCAATATCTGAAAACAATCAATGTTTATCTTTGATGGCAATAGAAGTGGTATGATATTTGCTGCTTTTGAAAGGCAATATCTGATATGTCCCCTATCTGGGAACCATATATTAAATGGCTTTTCAGAAAAGGGAGATGGTAGAAGAGCTTTCAGTACTGGTAGGACCGATGCACATTTCCTATTCTAGCCTCCAAAAACAGATTCAGTTGCATTTTCCAGCGTGTTTTGGATGCGCCTTTGCAAATGTCTTACATCGACAAACTTATTTAGTACTATTTTGCAAATAGGGTTACATTGTTGCAACATTGTGTTCCCTAATTGCTTGATTTTTTAAATGCAACAATTGATAAAGACACCTGATAACTGCTCTGTGGAGTCTTATTTTGTGTCTACTTTTTATCTACAGTTAATTCTCTACCTCTAATCAAGGCATTTTTAAGTGCTGGGGGCTGCCAGGACGTGAGGCCTACCTAGACTTTAGATCTGAATTTGAATGTACTTGTGAACTAACTTAATTTCCTACTTCTAAATTCATTCCTAAATTCACTACTTACATGAATCCTGTAGTTGGGCATTTTGGGACTTCGATTGTGGGCATTGTTTTGTGTCCAGACCAGCAGCAGGTGGTGTGCATTTGCTGGAAAGGCATCGAAGACCTCCGATATGCTGCATCTCCTGATGTGTGTCTCCCTCAAGTGGCTGTCAGCAAATGCCTGCTAGACACCCCATTCCAAGCTGATTGTGACATCACGGTACATGCATCATAGAACAGGCATGCTAGAACATGGGTCTTCAACCTGCGACCCTCCAGATGCTGTGGAACTACACATCCCAGCATACCCTGCCTCAGTTTTAGCATACCTTAATAGCAAAACTGTGGCAGGGCATGCTGGGATGTGTAGTTTCACAGCAGCTGGAAGGCCACAGGATGAAGACCCATGTGCTAAAGCCAAGCCGCAGGTACATTGAATGCTAGCAAGCTGAATATTTAAATCCTTTTTATTCCGCAGCATTCCAATGTGGAAGATTCCATGGAACCAGAGATCCTTCCATTGCGAAGGACATGCTGCCTGGATGACTACACTGTGCAAATTAAATCACGGAGCCAGTTGGCTTGTGGGTGGCTCTGGTCACTGGGTGGTTGGGTGGGTGGTGTGTCGGAGGTGGAGCACATGCAAATGATTGTGTATCATCCAGCTAGTGAGAGAGAAAACTCATGCAGGAGTGTGCCTGCTTGTCAGTGGGTTATGCACCTTGCCAGACGTCAAATCTACATGGAGCAGCTGGAGAGGACAAGAGCAGGTTTGCAAAATATCGACAGAAGAGCTCTCCAGCCTAGTTTGCTGTCTGTTTCCACTTCTCTTTTCTTGAGCCGCTCCCTTCTATGCCCTTGCGCACTATCCTGACTTCTCCCATCTGCTTACTTTGTGCCTTCCAGCGCACAATGCGAACTACAGGTAGTGCTGCAGGGCCCACACCCTTTTACTTGCCATACAGAGCAGCTCTGGAGCTGTTACAGTGCCCAGCTTCTGCAAGAAATCAGCTTGAATGCTTCAGGGGCTGGGGCATAGCCAACATGAGCCCCACACCGAAGGAGCGTGGAGGTGTTTAATGCGAACTAGGGGTCTTCCAAGCGCTGCAAAAGGCCGACATGCCCTGCACGCCCCTTTTCTCTTTACATATGCAGACGAGGGTTGAAGCCAACTTTGACCCACTGCTTGGATGACATCACCATATGCAAATCCATCTGCTGCAGGCCTTCCCCCAGGAATGCTTGCACTAGTTGTTGCATTTGGTTTGTTGTTTGGGGGTGCTTCAGTATTAGGCAGCCTTCTGCCCTCCCATGTTCATCTGAAAATATGTGTTCTCCCTGCAGTTGTTGTCCCCAGATGAGAGTTCCCTTGTGCTGCCTCAGTTGAATCTTCTTTACTTGACAGAGATGTGCCTGAGCAGCGGCCCTCCCCAGCCCTATCCCAAATCATACTTATTTTGCATAGGAGATACCATGGTCATGAAGATTGTTCTCCCAGGGTGAGGTTCATTCATTGCATTCTGGGTATGCTGACCCCTGTGATTTCCCCAAATGTGGGAAACTTGACTGCATTATTTGTGGTAGTGGGGGACTGTGTTTGTGCTTTCCTCTGGTCAGCTCTGGTAAAAGTCAGATTTCTTTGTCTCAGATCTTCCTCTAGCCTTGTTCTTCTTTCGAGAGTTCCCTTGTGCTGCCTCAGTTGGATCTCCTTTACTTGACAGGGGGGTGCCCAAGCAGCGACCCTCCCCAGCTCTAGCCCAACTCCTACTTACCTGCCAGGTGAGATACTATGATCATGAAGGTGCTTCTCCCAGGGCAAGGCTCACCCATTGCACTCTGGGTGTGCTGCCCCTGTGATTTCCCCAAATGTGGGAAACTTGACTGCATAATTTGTGTTTCCACTGGTCGGCTTTCATATAATTCAGATCTCTTTGTCTCAGGTCTCTCTCCAGCCTAGTTTGCAGTCTGTTTCCACTTCTTTTTTTTTGAGCCCCTCCCTTCTATACCCTTGTGCACTATCCTGACTTCTCCTCCTGTCTGCTTACTTTGTGCCTTCCAATGCACAATGCAAACTACAGGTAGTGCTGCAGGGCCCACAAACTTTTACTTGCATTACAGAGCAGCTCTGGAGCTGTTACAGTGCCAAGCTGCTGCAAGAAATCAGCTTGAATGCTTCAGGGGCTGGGGCATTGCCAACATGAGCCCCACACCGAAGGAGGGTGGGGGTGTTTAATGCGAACTAAGGGTCATCCAAGCGCCGCAAAAGGCCGCCATTCCCTGCATACCCCTTTTCTCTTTTCATATGCAGATGAGGGTTCCAGCCAACTTTGGCCCACTGCTTGGATGACATCACTGTATGCAAATCCGTCTTCTGCAGACCTTCCCCCAGGAATGCTTGTACTAGTTGTTGCATTTGGTTTGTTGTTTGGGGGTGCTTCAGTATTAGGCAGCCTTCTGCCCTCCCATGTTCATCTGAAAATATGTGTTCTCCCTGCAGTTGTTGTCCCCAGATGAGAGTTCCCTTGTGCTGCCTCAGTTGAATCTCCTTTACTTGACAGAGATGTGCCTGAGCAGCGGCCCTCCCCAGCCCTATCCCAAATCATACTTATTTTGCATAGGAGATATCATGGTAATGAAGACTGTTATCCCAGGGTGAGGTTCATTCATTGCATTCTGGGTATGCTGACCCCTGTGATTTCCCCAAATGTGGGAAACTTGACTGCATTATTTGTGGTAGTGGGGGACTGTGTTTGTGCTTTCCTCTGGTCAGCTCTGGTAAAAGTCAGATTTATTTGTCTCAGATCTTCTTGTTCTTCTTTTGAGAGTTCCCTTGTGCTGCCTCAGTTGGATCTCCTTCACTTGACAGGGGGGTGCCCGAGCTGCGACCCTCCCCAGCTCTAGCCCAACTCCTACTTACCTGCCAGGTGAGATACTATGATCATGTAGGTGCTTCTCCCAGGGCAAGGCTCACCCATTGCACTCTGGGTGTGCTGCCCCTGTGATTTCCCCAAATGTGGGAAACTTGACTGCATAATTTGTGTTTCCCCTGGTCGGCTCTCGTATAATTCAGATCTCTTTGTCTCAGGTCTCTCTCCAGCCTAGTTTGCTGTCTGTTTCCACTTCTCTTTTCTTGAGCCGCTCCCTTCTATGCCCTTGCGCACTATTCTGACCTCTCCTGTCTGCTTACTTTGTGCCTTCCAACGCACAATGCAAACTACAGGTAGTGCTGCAGGGCCCACACCCTTTTACATGCTTTACAGAGCAGCTCTGGAGCTGTTACAGTGCCCAGCTGCTGCAAGAAATCAGCTTGAATGCTTCAGGGGCTGGGGCATAGCCAACATGAGCCCCACACCGAAGGAGGGTGGAGATGTTTAATGCGAATTAGGGGTCATCCAAGCGCCGCAAAAGGCCGCCATTCCCTGCACATCCCTTTTTTCTTTTCATATGCAGACGAGGGTTGAAGCCAACTTTGACCCACTGCTTGGATGACATCACCATATGCAAATCCATCTGCTGCAGGCCTTCCCCAGGAATGCTTGCACTAGTTGTTGCATTTGGTTTGTTGTTTGGGGGTGCTTCAGTATTAGGCAGCCTTCTGCCCTCCCATGTTCATCTGAAAATATGTGTTCTCCCTGCAGTTGTTGTCCCAAGATGAGAGTTCCCTTGTGCTGCCTCAGTTGAATCGCCTTTACTTGACAGAGATGTGCCTGAGCAGCGGCCCTCCCCAGCCCTGTCCCAAATCATACTTATTTTGCATAGGAGATACCATGGTCATGAAGATTGTTCTCCCAGGGTGAGGTTCATTCATTGCATTCTGGGTATGCTGACCCCTGTGATTTCCCCAAATGTTGGAAACTCGACTGCATTATTTGTGCTTTCCTCTGGTCAGCTCTGGTAAAAGTCAGATTTCTTTGTCTCAGATCTTCCTCTAGCCTTGTTCTTCTTTCGAGAGTTCCCTTGTGCTGCCTCAGTTGGATCTCCTTCACTTGACAGGGGGGTGCCCGAGCAGCGACCCTCCCCAGCTCTAGCCTAACTCCTACTTACCTGCCAGGTGAGATACTATGATCATGTAGGTGCTTCTCCCAGGGCAAGGCTCACCCATCGCACTCTTGGTGTGCTGCCCCTGTGATTTCCCCAAATGTGGGAAACTTGACTGCATAATTTGTGTTTCCCCTGGTCGGCTCTCGTATAATTCAGATGTCTTTGTCTCAGGTCTCTCTCCAGCCTAGTTTGCTGTCTGTTTCCACTTCTCTTTTCTTGAGCTGCTCCCTTCTATGCCCTTGCGCACTATCCTGACTTCTCCCGTCTGCTTACTTTGTGCCTTCCAACGCACAATGCGAACTACAGGTAGTGCTGCAGGGCCCACACCCTTTGACTTGCCTTACAGAGCAGCTCTGGAGCTGTTACAGTGCCCAGCTGCTGCAAGAAATCAGCTTGAATGCTTCAGGGGCTGGGGCATAGCCAACATGAGCCCCACACCGAAGGAGGGTGGAGGTGTTTAATGCGAACTAGGGGTCATCCAAGCGCCGCAAAAGGCCGCCATGCCCTGCACGCCCCTCTTCTCTATTCATATGCAGATGAGTGTTGAAGCCAACTTTGACCCACTGCTTGGATGACATCACCATATGCAAATCCATCTGCTGCAGGCCTTCCCCCAGGAATGCTTGCACTAGTTGTTGCATTTGGTTTGTTGTTTGGGGGTGCTTCAGTATTAGGCAGCCTTCTGCCCTCCCATGTTCATCTGAAAATTTGTGTTCTCCCTGCATTTGTTGTCCCCCGATGAGAGTTCCCTTGTGCTGCCTCAGTTGAATCTCCTTTACTTGACAGAGATGTGCCTGAGCAGCGGCCCTCCCCAGCTCTATCCCAAATCATACTTATTTTGCATAGGAGATACCATGGTCATGAAGATTGTTTTCCCAGGGTGAGGTTCATTTATTGCATTCTGGGTATGCTGACCCCTGTGATTTCCCCAAATGTGGGAAACTGGACTGCATTATTTGTGGTAGTGAGGGACTGTGTTTGTGCTTTCCTCTGGTCAGCTCTGGTAAAAGTCAGATTTCTTTGTCTCAGATCTTCCTCTAGCCTTGTTCTTCTTTCGAGAGTTCCCTTGTGCTGCCTCAGTTGGATCTCCTTCACTTGACAGGGGGGTGCCCGAGCAGCGACCCTCCCCAGCTCTAGCCCAGCTCCTACTTACCTGCCAGGTGAGATACTATGATCATGAAGGTGCTTCTCCCAGGGCAAGGCTCACCCATTGCACTCTGGGTGTGCTACTCCTGCGGTTTCCCCAAATGTTGGACACTTGACTGCATAATTTGTGTTTCACCTGGTCGGCTCTCGTATAATTCAGATCTCTTTGTCTCAGGTCTCTCTCCAGCCTAATTTGCAGTCTGTTTCCACTTCTCTTTTCTTGAGTTGCTCCCTTCTATGCCCTTGCGCACTATCCTGACTTCTCCCGTCTGCTTACTTTGTGCCTTCCAACGCACAATGCAAACTACAGGTAGTGCTGCAGGGCCCACACCCTTTTACTTGCCTTACAGAGCAGCTCTGGAGCTGTTACAGTGCCCAGCTGCTGCAAGAAATCAGCTTGAATGCTTCAGGGGCTGGGGCATAGCCATCATGAGCCCCACACCGAAGGAGGGTGGAGGTGTTTAATGCGAACTAGGGGTCATCCAAGCACCGCAAAAGGCCGCCATGCCCTGCATGCCAATTTTATCTTTTCATATGCAGACGAGGGTTGAAGCCAACTTTGACCCACTGCTTGGATGACATCACCATATGCAAATCCATCTGCTGCAGGCCTTTCCCCAGGAATGCTTGCACTAGTTGTTGCATTTGGTTTGTTGTTTGGGGGTGCTTCAGTATTAGGCAGCCTTCTGCCCTCCCATGTTCATCTGAAAATATGTGTACCTCCTGCAGTTGTTGTCCCCAGATGAGAGTTCCCTTGTGCTGCCTCAGTTGAATCTCCTATACTTGACAGAGATGTGCCTGAGCAGCGGCCCTCTCCAGCCCTATCCCAAATCATACTTATTTTGCATAGGAGATACCATGGTCATGAAGATTGTTCTCCCAGGGTGAGGTTCATTCATTGCATTCTGGGTATGCTGACCCCTGTTATTTCCCCAAATGTGGTAAACTTGACAGCATTATTTGTGGTAGTGGGGGACTGTGTTTGTGCTTTCCTCTGGTCAGCTCTGGTAAAAGTCAGATTTCTTTGTCTCAGATCTTCCTCTAGCCTTGTTCTTCTTTCGAGAGTTCCCTTGTGCTGCCTCAGTTGGATCTCCTTCACTTGACAGGGGGGTGCCCGAGCAGCGACCCTCCCCAGCTCTAGCCCAACTCCTACTTACCTGCTAGGTGAGATACTATGATCATGAAGGTGCTTCTCCCAGGGCAAGGCTCATAAATTGCACTCTGGGTGTGCTGCTCCTGCGATATCCCCAAATGTGGGAAACTTGACTGCATAATTTGTGTTTCCCCTGGTCGGCTCTCGTATAATTCAGATCTCTTTGTCTCATGTCTCTCTCCAGCCTAGTTTGCTGTCTGTTTACACTTCTCTTTTCTTGAGCCACGCCCTTCTATGCCCTTGCGCACTATCTTGACTTCTCCCGTCTGCTTACTTTGTGCCTTCCAACGCACAATGCGAACTACAGGTAGTGCTGCAGGGCCCACACCCTTTTAGTTGCCTTACAGAGCAGCTCTGGAGCTATTACAGTGCCCAGCTGCTGCAAGTAATCAGCTTGAATGCTTCAGGGGCTGGGGCATAGCCAACATGAGCCCCACACCGAAGTAGGGTGGAGGTGTTTAATGCGAACTAGGGGTCATACAAGCGCCGCAAAAGGCCGCCATGCCCTGCACGCCCCTTTTCTCTTTTCATATGCAGACGAGGGTTGAAGCCAACTTTGACCCACTGCTTGGATGACATCACCATATGCAAATCCATCTGCTGCAGGCCTTCCCCCAGGAATGCTTGTACTAGTTGTTGCATTTGGTTTGTTGTTTGTGGGTGCTTCAGTATTAGGCAGCCTTCTGCCCTCCCATGTTCATCTGAAAATATGTGTTCTCCCTGCAGTTGTTGTCCCCAGATGAGAGTTCCCTTGTGCTGCCTCAGTTGAATCTCCTTTACTTGACAAGGGAGGCATTTTGGATTTTTTCTTTGGGTACCCTTACACCTGATGGTCTGAATGAGAGCATCGAACTGAACAACATTGGCAGTCTCTGAAGATTTTATCTATTGATTTACCTAATATATTATTTATTGAATATCCATTTATTGTATGTTTAATAAATAAACAAAATTATTAGAAGTAGCTATTTTGGAAACAGCTTTCCTCTTAGGATGAAACTGTATAATCCTGTTGTGTGTGTTCCTTTAAAGTTCTTTAGTAAAATCCACTAGTAATGATGAACATCAGATTTCTTCCTCCATCCTCTTTTTACACTTTCTCTTGGTTCTATATATATATATTTTTCTATTTTTATTTTTTTCCCCTCCTTCTCCCAAAAGGCCCCCCTCCCTCCCCCCCCCTCCCTGTTTTAAATTTTAAAATCTTTAAATATTTAAATCTTCGAATCCTTAAATTGTCTGTTTAATATTTATTTTTTCTTCAATTCTTTTTGTTGTTTAAACAGCAATGTAGTAATTCCAGGGGTTAAAATAATGAAATATAGAAATAATATTAACAAAAATTAAAGGTAAAAATGAATTGATAGAATGATCCCATTAAAAGTAAATAAATAATATGGAAGTTAAGCTGAGCAGGTTGGATTCGAACATGGGACTAGCTGCATAGAGTGCAGGTGATGTTTCCCCTGCGCCACCAGAACTGCTTTAGTAGTGGCATGGATTTATGTTACCCTAAAAGGTTTTATATAAGTAAATGGGGATCCTTAGTGCTGAGTCTCTGAATTATGTATATGTGATTATAGATATGAGGTATTGATTGAAAGATTATAGGTTAATCTGTATATAGATTATATATGTTCTGTTATTTTTTAAACCACCTTGTTGCTTATTTTATTATTATTTTTAATCACCATGTTGCTTATTTTTATATTATGAAATGCCTTTATATGTGCAATTGCAATTAGAAAGTTGTTCCATATGTGAGTCATTACATGTATGCATCCAATTAGTACATGTATGTATCCAATCAACTAATTAGTAATGCTATTGGTCCGGTGCATTTTAAAAAGAGCCTGCTAGGCTGCTGATGTATCCTCTGACGAAACCGCTCTTGGATAACAGCGGAGAAACGCGTAAGTAAGGTGATTACCGGACACTCTGATTGCTGAGATATAAGCCCGTTCATGAACGAGCTACATCACGGCGGACGTCTGATGTAAAGACAGCGGTGAAGGGGAAAAAGCAATTTGAGACCGAGCAAAAGGAGGTCTCTACCCCACGGCAGGGAGAAATATCCCGACCGCGAGTGCCAATAAGATCCAGCCACGGTTAACGGGGGTCGTAGCATACCGCTGTGTTTCACCAACCATCACAGCGCTCTCCCCCTGTTTTCTTTCATTACTCACGTGAGTTACATATGAACTTTAACTGCAGTAAATAAGAGGCGTTGGTTACAACTGTTGCTGTTCATCCACAAGAAGGAATTTAATGTATCAATTACAATTGGAAAGTAACGATTAAATTACAACAGCTGTATCCAGGAGGATTTTTTGGACACTTTAATAAACATTCCGTTGTCATCAAGGGCAATATGAAATAGATCCTGATTACATTTAGATATGGATAGTGGTGCCTATATATGTTGACTCCATTGTATTTTATTGAATGTGGGTTTCTTCTGTCTATATATATTTTTTAAAAATAAAGAGCTTGTATATTTTATTTTTTGCGCTCCCTTGATAACAAGTGTGATTATCTTTAAAATTTGGTTTATTATTGGTAGAACAGTACTACCTATGGGAGCAGCATTTTATAATATATGGTGAAAATTAATAGATGTATAAAGATTAAATAAGCAACAAATTGGTGAAATAGATACGTTTTGATAGGAGCGCTGGGTTCTATATATATATATTGACATTTGGTTATATATATGTATAGACTTTATAAATTCTTGACAGAGATGTGCCTGAGCAGCGGCCCTCCCCAGCCCTATCCCAAATCATACTTATTTTGCATAGGAGATACCATGGTCATGAAGATTGTTCTCCCAGGGTGAGGTTCATTCATTGCATTCTGGGTATGCTGACCCCTGTGATTTCCCCAAATGTGGGAAACTCGACTGCATTATTTGTGGTAGTGGGGGACTGTGTTTGTGCTTTCCTCTGGTCAGCTCTGGTAAAAGTCAGATTTATTTGTCTCAGATCTTCCTCTAGCCTTGTTCTTCTTTCGAGAGTTTCCATGTGCTGCCTCAGTTGGATCTCCTTCACTTGACAGGGGGGTGCCCGAGCAGCGACCCTCCCCAGCTCTAGCCCAACTCCTACTTACCTGCCAGGTGAGATACTATGATCATGAAGGTGCTTCTCCCAGGGCAAGGCTCACCCATTGCACTCTGGGTGTGCTGCTCCTGCGGTTTCCCCAAATGTTGGACACTTGACTGCATAATTTGTGTTTCCCCTGGTCGGCTCTCGTATAATTCAGATCTCTTTGTCTCAGGTCTCTCTCCAGCCTAGTTTGCTGTCTGTTTCCACTTCTCTTTTCTTGAGTTGCTCCCTTCTATGCCCTTGCGCACTATCCTGACTTCTCCTGTCTGCTTACTTTGTGCCTTCCAACGCACAATGCAAACTACAGGTAGTGCTGCAGGGCCCACACCCTTTTACTTGCCTTACAGAGCAGCTCTGGAGCTGTTACAGTGCCCAGCTGCTGCAAGAAATCAGCTTGAATGCTTCAGGGGCTGGGGCATAGCCCCACACCGAAGGAGGGTGGAGGTGTTTAATGCGAACTAGGGGTCATCCAAGCGCCGCAAAAGGCCGCCATGCCCTGCATGCCCCTTTTCTCTTTTCATATGCAGACGAGGGTTGAAGCCAACTTTGACCCACTGCTTGGATGACATCACCATATGCAAATCCATCTGCTGCAGGCCTTCCCCCAGGAATGCTTGCACTAGTTGTTGCATTTGGTTTGTTGTTTGGGGGTGCTTCAGTATTAGGCAGCCTTCTGCCCTCCCATGTTCATCTGAAAATATGTGTTCTCCCTGCAGTTGTTGTCCCAAGATGAGAGTTCCCTTGTGCTGCCTCAGTTGAATCTCCTTTACTTGACAGAGATGTGCCTGAGCAGCGGCCCTCCCCAGCCCTATCCCAAGTCATACTTATTTTGCATAGGAGATACCATGGTCATGAAGATTGTTCTCCCAGGGTGAGGTTCATTCATTGCATTCTGGGTATGCTGACCCCTATGATTTCCCCAAATGTGGGAAACTCGACTGCATTATTTGTGGTAGTGGGGGACTGTGTTTGTTCTTTCCTCTGGTCAACTCTGGTAAAAGTCAGATTTATTTGTCTCAGATCTTCCTCTAGCCTTGTTCTTCTATCGAGAGTTTCCTTGTGCTGCCTCAGTTGGATCTACTTCACTTGACAGGGGGGTGCCCGAGCAGCGACCCTCCCCAGCTCTATCCCAAATCCTACTTACCTGCCAGGTGAGATACTATGATCATGAAGGTGCTTCTCCCAGGGCAAGTCTCACCCATTGCACTCTGGGTGTGCTGCTCGTGCGATTTCCCCAAATGTGGGAAACTTGACTGCATAATTTGTGTTTCCCCTGGTCGGCTCTGATTTCCCCAAATGTGGGAAACTTGACTGCATTATTTGTGGTAGTGAGTGACTGTGTTTGTGCTTTCCTCTGGTCAGCTCTGGTAAAAGTCAGATTTCTTTGTCTCAGATCTTCCTCTAGCCTTGTTCTTCTTTCGAGAGTTTCCTTGTGCTGCCTCAGTTGGATCTCCTTCACTTGACAGGGGGGTGCCCGAGCAGCGACCCTCCCCAGCTCTAGCCCAACTCTTACTTACCTGCCAGGTAAGATACTATGATCATGAAGGTGCTTCTCCCAGGGCAAGGCTCACCCATTGCACTCTGGGTGTGCTGCTCCTGCGATTTCCCCAAATGTGGGAAACTTGACTGCATAATTTGTGTTTCCCCTGGTCGGCTCTCGTATAATTCAGATCTCTTTGTCTCAGGTCTCTCTCCAGCCTAGTTTGCTGTCTGTTTCCACTTCTCTTTTCTTGAGCCGCTCCCTTCTATGTCCTTGCGCACTATCCTGACTTCTCCCGTCTGCTTACTTTTTGCCTTCCAACGCACAATGCGAACTACAGGTAGTGCTGCAGGTCCCACACCCTTTTATTTGCCTTACAGAGCAGCTCTGGAGCTGTTACAGTGCCCAGCTGCTGCAAGAAATCAGCTTGAATGCTTCAGGGGCTGGGGCATAGCCAACATGAGCCCCACACTGAAGGAGGGTGGAGGTGTTTAATGCGAGCTAGGGGTCATCCAAGCGCCGCAAAAGGCTGCCATGCCCTGCACGCCCCTTTTCTCTTTTCATATGCAGACGAGGGTTGAAGCCAACTTTGACCCACTGCTTGGATGACATCACCATATGCAAATCCATCTGCTGCAGGCCTTCCCCCAGGAATGCCTGCACTAGTTGTTGCATTTTGTTTGTTGTTTTGGGGTGCTTCAGTATTAGGTAGCCTTCTGCCCTCCCATGTTCATCTGAAAATATGTGTTCTCCCTGCAGTTGTTGTCCCCAGATGAGAGTTCCCTTGTGCTGCCTCAGTTGAATCTCCTTTACTTGACAGAGATGTGCCTGAGCAGCGGCCCTCCCCAGCCCTATCCCAAATCATACTTATTTTGCATAGGAGATACCATGGTCATGAAGATTGTTCTCCCAGGGTGAGGTTCATTCATTGCATTCTGGGTATGCTGACCCCTGTGATTTCCACAAATGTGGGAAACTCGACTGCATTATTTGTGATAGTGGGGGACTGTGTTTGTGCTTTCCTCTGGTCAGCTCTGGTAAAAGTCAGATTTCTTTGTCTCAGATTTTCCTCTAACCTTGTTCTTCTTTCGAGAGTTCCCTTGTGCTGCCTCAGTTGGATCTCCTTCACTTGACAGGGGGCTGCCCGAGCAGCGACCCTCCCCAGCTCTAGCCCAACTCCTACTTACCTGCCAGGTGAGATAGTATGATCATGAAGTTGCTTCTCCCTGGGCAAGGATCACCCATTGCACTCTGGGTGTGCTGCCCCTGTGATTTCCCCAAATGTGGGAAACTTGACTGCGTAATTTGTGTTTCCCCTGGTCGGCTCTCATATAATTCAGATCTCTTTGTCTCAGGTCTCTCTCCAGCCTAGTTTGCTGTCTGTTTCCACTTCTTTTTTCTTGAGCCCCTCCCTTCTATACCCTTGTGCACTATCCTGACTTCTCCTCCCGTCTGCTTACTTTGTGCCTTACAATGCACAATGCAAACTACAGGTAGTGCTGCAGGGCCCACACCCTTTTACTTGCCTTACAGAGCAGCTCTGGAGCTGTTACAGTGCCCAGCTGCTGCAAGAAATCAGCTTGAATGCTTCAGGGGCTGGGGCATGGCCAACATGAGCCCCACACAGAAGGAGGGTGGGGGTATTTAATGCGAACTAGGGGTCATCCAAGCGCCGCAAAAGGCCGCCATGCCCTGCATACCCCTTTTCTCTTTTCATATGCAGATGAGGGTTCCAGCCAACTTTGGCCCACTGCTTGGATGACATCACCGTATGCAAATCCGTCTTCTGCAGACCTTCCCCCAGGAATGCTTGTACTAGTTGTTGCATTTGGTTTGTTGTTTGGGGGTGCTTCAGTATTAGGCAGCCTTCTGCCCTCCCATGTTCATCTGAAAATATGTGTTCTCCCTGCAGTTGTTGTCCCCAGATGAGAGTTCCCTTGTGCTGCCTCAGTTGAATCTCCTTTACTTGACAGAGATGTGCCTGAGCAGCGGCCCTCCCCAGCCCTATCCCAAATCATACTTATTTTGCATAGGAGATACCATGGTCATGAAGATTGTTCTCCCAGGGTGAGGTTCATTCATTGCATTCTGGGTATGCTGACCCCTGTGATTTCCCCAAACGTGGGAAACTTGACTGCATTATTTGTGGTAGTGAGTGACTGTGTTTGTGCTTTCCTCTGGTCAGCTCTGGTAAAAGTCAGATTTCTTTGTCTCAGATCTTCCTCTAGCCTTGTTCTTCTTTCGAGAGTTTCCTTGTGCTGCCTCAGTTGGATCTCCTTCACTTGACAGGGGGGTGCCCGAGCAGCGACCCTCCCCAGCTCTAGCCCAACTCCTACTTACCTGCCAGGTGAGATACTATGATCATGAAGGTGCTTCTCCCAGGGCAAGGCTCACCCATTGCACTCTGGGTGTGCTGCTCCTGCGATTTCCCCAAATGTGGGAAACTTGACTGCATAATTTGTGTTTCCCCTGGTCGGCTCTCGTATAATTCAGATCTCTTTGTCTCAGGTCTCTCTCCAGCCTAGTTTGCTGTCTGTTTCCACTTCTCTTTTCTTGAGCCGCTCCCTTCTATGCCCTTGCGCACTATCCCAGGATAATTATTGTAGCTGGTCTGCGGGTAACAGCTCTCAGATCCACTTCTAGAAAAAATGCAACAATGTAATTTGAGTGACAAACTGCAGAGATGAACCCTTTCTGTGACTGCTGCACAGGGATCACACAAACTCTATTCATAGGGCTGACTTCACTTAGGGGAGATGTTCTCGCCCCGCAAAGAAGTGCGAGTATATACCGCACTTAGGTACCATTGGATTTACAGATATTTTCTTGCAATACACTATGGGGGTCATTCTGAGTTGATTGCTCGCTAGCAGTTTTTAGCAGCCTTAAAACGGTGGAGTTAACATATCTCACGTGGAAGGTGGTCATGTTATTAGCCTTGGCTTCGGCTAGGCGAGTGTCGGAATTAGCGGCTTTGTCACATAAAAGCCCATATTTGGTGTTCCATGTGGATAGAGCGGAATTGCGGACCCATCCTCAATTCCTACCAAAAGTGGTCTCATCTTTTCATATGAACCAATCTATTGTGGTGCCTTTGGCTACGCGTGACTTGGAGGATTCCGAGTTACTTGATGTGGTCAGGGCTTTGAAAATTTACGTGGCCAGGACGGCTAGAGTCAGGAAAACTGAAGCGCTGTTTGTCCTGTATGCAACCAACAAGATTGGTGCCCCTGCTTCAAAGCAGGCTATTGCTCGCTGGATTTGTAACACGATTCAGCAAGCGCATTCTATGGCTGGATTGCAGTTACCGAAATCGGTCTAGGCCCATTCCACGAGGAAAGTGGGCTCTTCTTGGGCGGCTGCCCGAGGGGTCTCGGCACTACAGCTGTGTCAAGCTGCTACTTGGTCAGGTTCAAACACCTTTTCAAAATACTATAAGTTTGATACCCTGGCTGAGGAGGAACTCATGTTTGCTCAATCGGTGCTGCAGAGTCATCCGCACTCTCCCGCCCATTTTGGAGCTTTGGTATAATCCCCATGGTCCTTACGGAGTCCCCAGCATCCTCTAGGACGTTAGAGAAAATAAGATTTTAAACCTACCGGTAAATCTTTTTCTCGTAGTCCGTAGAGGATGCTGGGCGCCCGTCCCAAGTGCGGACTACTTCTGCAATACTTGTATATAGTTATTGCTTCAATAAGGGTTATGTTAGAGTTGCATCGGTCCTGCACTGATGCTACAGTATGTTGTTTTTTCGTACTCATAACTGGGTAGTTTATCACAAGTTATACGGTGTGATTGGTGTGGCTGGTATGAATCTTGCCCTGGATTAACAAAATCCTTTCCTCATACTGTCAGTCTCCTCTGGGCACAGTTTCTCTAACTGTGGCATAGAGGCGCATAGAGGGAGGAGCCAGTGCACACCCAGAACTAAAGTCTTTCTTAAAGTGCCCATGTCTCCTGCGGAGCCCGTCTATCCCCATGGTCCTTACGGAGTCCCCAGCACCCTCTACGGACTACGAGAAAAAGATTTACCGGTAGGTTTAAAATCTTATTTTCTACTTTATTCTTTTCTATCCTAGTTTATTACGACCAACTCTCATCCAAGGAGTTTGATATTCTACTACCTGCATGCAATTTAAATTGCTTAAATTGTTTATATGGTTGATTTGTCCTTCACAACCCATAATCTGCAACTTGGATGTACTTGTGTCATTGAAAATCTTATAATAAAAATGTTTATATATTGAAAAAAAAAGTTATAAGACATATGCATTCAATATTTGAAGAAACAAAATAAAATAAAGCTATGTATTGGGTTTCACTAACAAGCACATTGGAAGACTTGACTACTGTTAAAAGACATGCATTACATGGTATAGAGCCACAAACCACAATGTAGTAAAATAAAAACAAACTTACATGTGCTAGAGCTGGGGAGGGTCGCTGCTCGGGCAGCCCCCTGTCAAGTGAAGGAGATCCAACTGAGGCAGCACAAGGGAACTCTCGAAAGAAGAACAAGGCTAGAGGAAAATCTGAGACAAAGAAATCTGACTTTTACCAGAGCTGACCAGAGGAAAGCACAAACACAGTCCCCCACTACCACAAATAATGCAGTCGAGTTTCCCACATTTGTGGAAATCACAGGGGTCAGCATACCCAGAATGCAATGAATGAACCTCACCCTGGGAGAACAATCTTCATGACCATGGTATCTCCTATGCAAAATAAGTATGATTTGGGATAGGGCTGGGGAGGGCCGCTGCTCAGGCACATCTCTGTCAAGTAAAGGAGATTCAACTGAGGCAGCACAAGGGAACTCTCATCTGGGGACAACAACTGCAGGGAGAACACATATTTTCAGATGAACATGGGAGGGCAGAAGGCTACCTAATACTGAAGCACCCCCAAACAACAAACAAAATGCAACAACTAGTGCAAGCATTCCTGGGGGAAGGCCTGCAGCAGATGGATTTGCATATGGTGATGTCATCCAAGCAGTGGGTCAAAGTTGGCTTCAACCCTCGTCTGCATATGAAAAGAGAAAAGGGGCGTGCAGGGCATGGCAGCCTTTTGCTGCGCTTGGATGACCTCTAGCTCGCATTAAACACCTCCACCCTCCTTCGGTGTGGGGCTCATGTTGGCTATGCCCCAGCCCCTGAAGCATTCAAGCTGATTTCTTGCAGCAGTTGGCACTGTAACAGCTCCAGAGCTGCTCTGTAAGGCAAATAAAAGGGTGTGGGACCTGCAGCACTACCTGTAGTTCGCATTGTGCGTTGGAAGGCAAAAAGTAAGCAGACGGGAGAAGACAGGATAGTGCGCAAGGGCATAGAAGGGAGCGGCTCAAGAAAAGAGAAGTGGAAACAGACAGCAAACTAGGCTGGAGAGAGACCTGAGACAAAGAGATCTGAATTATACGAGAGCCGACCAGGGGAAACACAAATTATGCAGTCAAGTTTCCCACATTTGGGGAAATCGCAGGAGCAGCACACCCAGAGTGCAATGGGTGAGCCTTGCCCTGGGAGAAGCACCTTCATGATCATAGTATCTCACCTGGCAGGTAAGTAGGAGTTGGGCTAGAGCTGGGGAGGGTCGCTGCTCGGGCACCCCCCTGTCAAGTGAAGGAGATCCAACTGAGGCAGCACAAGGAAACTCTCGAAAGAAGAACAAGGCTAGAGGAAGATCTGAGACAAAGAAATCTGACTTTTACCAGAGCTGACCAGAGGAAAGCACAAACACAGTCAACTCACTACCACAAATAATGCAGTCAAGTTTCCCACATTTGGAGAAATCACAGGGGTCAGCATACCCAGAATGCAATGAATGAACCTCACCCTGGGAGAACAATCTTCATGACCATAGTATCTCCTATGCAAAATAAGTATGATTTGGGATAGGGCTGGGGAGGGCCGCTGCTCAGGCACATCTCTGTCAAGTAAAGGAGATTCAACTGAGGCAGCACAAGGGAACTCTCATCTGGGGACAACAACTGCAGGGAGAACACATATTTTCAGATGAACATGGGAGGGCAGAAGGCTGCCTAATACTGAAGCACCCCCAAACAACAAACCAAATGCAACAACTAGTACAAGCATTCCTGGGGGAAGGTCTGCAGAAGACGGATTTGCATACGGTGATGTCATCCAAGCAGTGGGCCAACGTTGGCTGGAACCCTCATCTGCATATGAAAAGAGAAAAGGGGTATGCAGGGCATGGCGGCCTTTTGCAGCGCTTGGATGACCCCTAGTTCGCATTAAATACCTCCACCCTCCTTCTGTGTGGGGCTCATGTTGGCCATGCCCCAGCCCCTGAAGCATTCAAGCTGATTTCTTGCAGCAGCTGGGCACTGTAACAGCTCCAGAGCTGCTCTGTAAGGCAAGTAAAAGGGTGTGGGCCCTGCAGCACTACCTGTAGTTTGCATTGTGCATTGTAAGGCACAAAGTAAGCAGACGGGAGGAGAAGTCAGGATAGTGCACAAGGGTATAGAAGGGAGGGGCTCAAGAAAAAAGAAGTGGAAACAGACAGCAAACTAGGCTGGAGAGAGACCTGAGACAAAGAGATCTGAATTATATGAGAGCCGACCAGGGGAAACACAAATTACACAGTCAAGTTTCCCACATTTGGGGAAATCACAGGGGCAGCACACCCAGAGTGCAATGGGTGATCCTTGCCCAGGGAGAAGCAACTTCATGATCATAGTATCTCACCTGGCAGGTAAGTAGGAGTTGGGCTAGAGCTGGGGAGGGTCGCTGCTCGGGCACCCCCCTGTCAAGTGAAGGAGATCCAACTGAGGCAGCACAAGGGAACTCTCGAAAGAAGAACAAGGCTAGAGGAAAATCTGAAACAAAGAAATCTGACTTTTACCAGAGCTGACCAGAGGAAAGAACAAACACAGTCCCCCACTACCACAAATAATGCAGTCGAGTTTCCCACATTTAGGGAAATCACAGGGGTCAGCATACCCAGAATGCAATGAATGAACCTCACCCTGAGAGAACAATCTTCATGACCATGATATCGCCTATGCAAAATAAGTATGATTTGGGATAGGGCTGGGGAGGGCCGCTGCTCAGGCACATCTCTGTCAAGTAAAGGAGATTCAACTGAGGCAGCACAAGGGAACTCTCATCTGGGGACAACAACTGCAGGGAGAACACATATTTTCAGATGAACATGGGAGGGCAGAAGGCTGCCTAATACTGAAGCACCCCCAAACAACAAACCAAATGCAACAACTAGTGCAAGCATTCCTGGGGGAAGGCTGCAGCAGATGGATTTGCATATGGTGATGTCATCCAAGCAGTGGGTCAAAGTTGGCTTCAACCCTCGTCTGCATATGAAAAGAGAAAAGGGGCGTGCAGGGCATGGCGGCCTTTTGCGGCAATTGGATGACCCCTAGTTCGCATTAAACACCTCCACCCTCCTTCGGTGTGGGGCTCATGTTGGCTATGCCCCAGCCCCTGAAGCATTCAAGCTGATTTCTTGCAGCAGCTAGGCACTGTAACAGCTCCAGAGCTGCTCTGTAAGGCAAGTAAAAGGGCGTGGGCCCTGCAGCACTACCTGTAGTTCGCATTGTGCGTTGGAAGGCACAAATTAAGCAGACGGGAGAAGTCAGGATAGTGCGCAAGGGCATAGAAGGGAGCGGCTCAAGAAAAAAGAAGTGTAAACAGACAGCAAACTAGGCTGGAGAGAGACATGAGACAAAGAGATCTGAATTATACGAGAGCCGACCAGGGGAAACACAAATTATGCAGTCAAGTTTCCCACATTTGGGGAAATCGCAGGAGCAGCACACCCAGAGTGCAATTGGTGAGCCTTGCCCTGGGAGAAGCACCTTCATGATCATAGTATCTTACCTAGCAGGTAAGAAGGAGTTGGGCTAGAGCTGGGGAGGGTCGCTGCTCGGGCACCCCCCTGTCAAGTGAAGGAGATCCAACTGAGGCAGCACAAGGGAACTCTCGAAAGAAGAACAAGGCTAGAGGAAGATCTGAGACAAAGAAATCTGACTTTTACCAGAGCTGACCAGAGGAAAGCACAAACACAGTCCCCCACTACCACAAATAATGCTGTCAAGTTTACCACATTTGGGGAAATAACAGGGGTCAGCATACCCAGAATGCAATGAATGAACCTCACCCTGGGAGAACAATCTTCATGACCATGGTATCTCCTATGCAAAATAAGTATGATTTGGGATAGGGCTGGGGAGGGCCGCTGCTCAGGCACATCTCTGTCAAGTAAAGGAGATTCAACTGAGGCAGCACAAGGGAACTCTCATCTGGGGACAACAACTGCAGGAGGTACACATATTTTCAGATGAACATGGGAGGGCAGAAGGCTGCCTAATACTAAAGCACCCCCAAACAACAAACCAAATGCAACAACTAGTGCAAGCATTCCTGGGGGAAGGCCTGCAGCAGATGGATTTGCATATGGTGATGTCATCCAAGCAGTGGGTCAAAGTTGGCTTCAACCCTCGTCTGCATATGAAAAGAGAAAATTGGCATGCAGGGCATGGCGGCCTTTTGCGGTGCTTGGATGACCCCTAGTTCGCATTAAACACCTCCACCCTCCTTCGGTGTGGGGCTCATGATGGCTATGCCTCAGCCCCTGAAGCATTTAAGCTGATTTCTTGCAGCAGCTGGGCACTGTAACAGCTCCAGAGCTGCTCTGTAAGGCAAGTAAAAGGGTGTGGGCCCTGCAGCACTACCTGTAGTTTGCATTGTGCGTTGGAAGGCACAAAGTAAGCAGACGGGAGAAGTCAGGATAGTGCGCAAGGGCATAGAAGGGAGCAACTCAAGAAAAGAGAAGTGGAAACAGACTGCAAATTAGGCTGGAGAGTGACCTGAGACAAAGAGATCTGAATTATACGAGAGCCGACCAGGTGAAACACAAATTATGCAGTCAAGTGTCCAACATTTGGGGAAACCGCAGGAGTAGCACACCCAGAGTGCAATGGGTGAGCCTTGCCCTGGGAGAAGCACCTTCATGATCATAGTATCTCACCTGGCAGGTAAGTAGGAGTTGGGCTAGAGCTGGGGAGGGTCGCTGCTCGGGCACCCCCCTGTCAAGTGAAGTAGATCCAACTGAGGCAGCACAAGGAAACTCTCGATAGAAGAACAAGGCTAGAGGAAGATCTGAGACAAAGAAATCTGACTTTTACCAGAGCTGACCAGAGGAAAGAACAAACACAGTCCCCCACTACCACAAATAATGCAGTCGAGTTCCCCACATTTGTGGAAATCACAGGGGTCAGCATACCCAGAATGCAATGAATGAACCTCACCCTGGGAGAACAATCTTCATGACCATGGTATCTCCTATGCAAAATAAGTATGACTTGGGATAGGGCTGGGGAGGGCCGCTGCTCAGGCACATCTCTGTCATGTAAAGGAGATTCAACTGAGGCAGCACAAGGGAACTCTCATCTGGGGACAACAACTGCAGGGAGAACACATATTTTCAGATGAACATGGTAGGGCAGAAGGCTGCCTAATACTGAAGCACCCCCAAACAACAAACCAAATGCAACAACTAGTGCAAGCATTCCTGGGGGAAGGCCTGCAGCAGATGGATTTGCATATGGTGATGTCATCCAAGCAGTGGGTCAAAGTTGGCTTCAACCCTCGTCTACATATGAAAAGAGAAAAGGGGCGTGCAGGGCATGGCGGCCTTTTGCGGCACTTGGATGACCCCTAGTTCGCATTAAACACCTCCACCCACCTTCGGTGTGGGGCTATGCCCCAGCCCCTGAAGCATTCAAGCTGATTTCTTGCAGCAGCTGGGCACTGTAACAGCTCCAGAGCTGCTCTGTAAGGCAAGTAAAAGGGTGTGGGCCCTGCAGCACTACCTGTAGTTTGCATTATGCGTTGGAAGGCACAAAGTAAGCAGACGGGAGAAGTCAGGATAGTGAGCAAGGGCATAGAAGGGAGCAACTCAAGAAAAGAGAAGTGGAAACAGACAGCAAACTAGGCTGGAGAGAGACCTGAGACAAAGAGATCTGAATTATACGAGAGCCGACCAGGGGAAACACAAATTATGCAGTCAAGTGTCCAACATTTGGGGAAACCGCAGAAGCAGCACACCCAGAGTGCAATGGGTGAGCCTTGCCCTGGGAGAAGCACCTTCATGATCATAATATCTCACCTGGCAGGTAAGTAGGAGTTGGGCTAGAGCTGGGGAGGGTCGCTGCTCGGGCACCCCCCTGTCAAGTGAAGGAGATCCAACTGAGGCAGCACAAGGGAACTCTCGAAAGAAGAACAAGGCTAGAGGAAGATCTGAGACAAAGAAATCTGACTTTTACCAGAGCTGACCAGAGGAAAGCACAAACACAGTCCCCCACTACCACAAATAATGCTGTCAAGTTTACCACATTTGGGGAAATAACAGGGGTCAGCATACCCAGAATGCAATGAATGAACCTCACCCTGGGAGAACAATCTTCATGACCATGGTATCTCCTATGCAAAATAAGTATGATTTGGGATAGGGCTGGGGAGGGCTCAGGCACATCTCTGTCAAGAATTTATAAAGTCTATACATATATATAACCAAATGTCAATATATATATATAGAACCCAGCGCTCCTATCAAAACTTATCTATTTCACCAATTTGTTGCTTATTTAATCTTTATACATCTATTAATTTTCACCATATATTATAAAATGCTGCTCCCATAGGTAGTACTGTTCTACCAATAATAAACCAAATTTTAAAGATAATCACACTTGTTATCAAGGGAGCGCAAAAAATAAAATATACAAGCTCTTTATTTTTAAAAAATATATATAGACAGAAGAAACACACATTCAATAAATTACAATGGAGTCAACATATATAGGCACCACTATCCATATCTAAATGTAATCAGGATCTATTTCATATTGCCCTTGATGACAACGGAATGTTTATTAAAGTGTCCAAAAAATCCTCCTGGATACAGCTGTTGTAATTTAATCGTTACTTTCCAATTGTAATTGATACATTAAATTCCTTCTTGTGGATGAACAGCAACAGTTGTAACCAACGCCTCTTATTTACTGCAGTTAAAGTTCATATGTAACTCACGTGAGTAATGAAAGAAAACAGGGGGAGAGCGCTGTGATGGTTGGTGAAACACAGCGGTATGCTACGACCCCCGTTAACCGTGGCTGGATCTTATTGGCACTCGCGGTCGGGATATTTCTCCCTGCCGTGGGGTAGAG
The DNA here is from genome assembly GCF_028390025.1 of Pseudophryne corroboree. Lineage (NCBI taxonomy): Eukaryota > Metazoa > Chordata > Amphibia > Anura > Myobatrachidae > Pseudophryne > Pseudophryne corroboree. The sequence continues at coordinate 161,965,992 of NC_086451.1, read as the reverse complement.
ACCTCCTTTTGCTCGGTCTCAAATTGCTTTTTCCCCTTCACCGCTGTCTTTACATCAGACGTCCGCCGTGATGTAGCTCGTTCATGAACGGGCTTATATCTCAGCAATCAGAGTGTCCGGTAATCACCTTCCTTACGCGTTTCTCCGCTGTTATCCAAGAGCGGTTTCGTCAGAGGATACATCAGCAGCCTAGCAGGCTCTTTTTAAAATGCACCGGACCAATAGTATTACTAATTAGTTGATAGGATACATACATGTACTAATTGGATGCATACATGTAATGACTCACATATGGAACAACTTTCTAATTGCAATTGCACATATAAAGGCATTTCATAATATAAAAATAAGCAACATGGTGATTAAAAATAATAATAAAATAAGCAACAAGGTGGTTTAAAAAATAACAGAAAATATATAATCTATATACAGATTAACCTATAATCTTTCAATCAATACCTCATATCTATAATCACATATACATAATTCAGAGACTCAGCACTAAGGATCCCCATTTACTTATATAAAACCTTTTAGGGTAACATAAATCCATGCCACTACTAAAGCAGTTCTTGTGGCGCAGGGGAAACATCACCTGCACTCTATGCAACTAGTCCCATGTTCGAATCCAACCTGCTCAGCTTAACATCCATATTATTTATTTACTTTTAATGGGATCATTCTATCAATTCATTTTTACCTTTAATTTTTGTTAATATTATTTCTATATTTCATTATTTTAACCCCTGGAATAATTACATTGCTGTTTAAACAACAAAAAGAATTGAAGAAAAAATAAATATTAAACAGACAATTTAAGGATTCGAAGATTTAAATATTTAAAGATTTTAAAATTTAAAACAGGGAGGGGGGGGGAGGGAGGGTGGCCTTTTGGGAGAAGGAGGGGAAAAAAATAAAAATAGAAAAAAAAATATATATATAGAACCAAGAGAAAGTGTAAAAAGAGGATGGAGGAAGAAATCTGATGTTCATCATTACTAGTGGATTTTACTAAGGAACTTTAAAGGTATACACACAACAGGATTATACAGTTTCATCCTAAGAGGAAAGCTGTTTCCAAAATAGCTACTTCTAATAATTTTGTTTATTTATTAAACATACAATAAATGGATATTCAATAAATAATATATTAGGTAAATCAATAGATAAAATCTTCAGAGACTGCCAATGTTGTTCAGTTCGATGCTCTCATTCAGACCATCAGGTGTAAGGGTACCCAAAGAAAAAATCCAAAATGCCTCCCTTGTCAAGTAAAGGAGATTCAACTGAGGCAGCACAAGGGAACTCTCATCTGGGGACAACAACTGCAGGGAGAACACATATTTTCAGATGAACATGGGAGGGCAGAAGGCTGCCTAATACTGAAGCACCCCCAAACAACAAACCAAATGCAACAACTAGTACAAGCATTCCTGGGGGAAGGCCTGCAGCAGATGGATTTGCATATGGTGATGTCATCCAAGCAGTGGGTCAAAGTTGGCTTCAACCCTCGTCTGCATATGAAAAGAGAAAAGGGGCGTGCAGGGCATGGCGGCCTTTTGCGGCGCTTGGATGACCCCTAGTTCGCATTAAACACCTCCACCCTACTTCGGTGTGGGGCTCATGTTGGCTATGCCCCAGCCCCTGAAGCATTCAAGCTGATTACTTGCAGCAGCTGGGCACTGTAATAGCTCCAGAGCTGCTCTGTAAGGAAACTAAAAGGGTGTGGGCCCTGCAGCACTACCTGTAGTTCGCATTGTGCGTTGGAAGGCACAAAGTAAGCAGACGGGAGAAGTCAAGATAGTGCGCAAGGGCATAGAAGGGAGTGGCTCAAGAAAAGAGAAGTGTAAACAGACAGCAAACTAGGCTGGAGAGAGACATGAGACAAAGAGATCTGAATTATACGAGAGCCGACCAGGGGAAACACAAATTATGCAGTCAAGTTTCCCACATTTGGGGAAATCGCAGGAGCAGCACACCCAGAGTGCAATTGGTGAGCCTTGCCCTGGGAGAAGCACCTTCATGATCATAGTATCTTACCTAGCAGGTAAGAAGGAGTTGGGCTAGAGCTGGGGAGGGTCGCTGCTCGGGCACCCCCCTGTCAAGTGAAGGAGATCCAACTGAGGCAGCACAAGGGAACTCTCGAAAGAAGAACAAGGCTAGAGGAAGATCTGAGACAAAGAAATCTGACTTTTACCAGAGCTGACCAGAGGAAAGCACAAACACAGTCCCCCACTACCACAAATAATGCAGTCAAGTTTACCACATTTGGGGAAATAACAGGGGTCAGCATACCCAGAATGCAATGAATGAACCTCACCCTGGGAGAACAATCTTCATGACCATGGTATCTCCTATGCAAAATAAGTATGATTTGGGATAGGGCTGGGGAGGGCCGCTGCTCAGGCACATCTCTGTCAAGTAAAGGAGATTCAACTGAGGCAGCACAAGGGAACTCTCATCTGGGGACAACAACTGCAGGAGGTACACATATTTTCAGATGAACATGGGAGGGCAGACGGCTGCCTAATACTGAAGCACCCCCAAACAACAAACCAAATGCAACAACTAGTGCAAGCATTCCTGGGGGAAGGCCTGCAGCAGATGGATTTGCATATGGTGATGTCATCCAAGCAGTGGGTCAAAGTTGGCTTCAACCCTCGTCTGCATATGAAAAGAGAAAATTGGCATGCAGGGCATGGCGGCCTTTTGCGGCGCTTGGATGACCCCTAGTTCGCATTAAACACCTCCACCCTCCTTCGGTGTGGGGCTCATGTTGGCTATGCCCCAGCCCCTGAAGCATTCAAGCTGATTTCTTGCAGCAGCTGGGCACTGTAACAGCTCCAGAGCTGCTCTGTAAGGCAAGTAAAAGGGTGTGGGCCCTGCAGCACTACCTGTAGTTCGCATTGTGCGTTGGAAGGCAAAAAGTAAGCAGACGGGAGAAGTCAGGATAGTGCGCAAGGGCATAGAAGGGAGCGGCTCAAGAAAAGAGAAGTGGAAACAGACAGCAAACTAGGCTGGAGAGAGACCTGAGACAAAGACATCTGAATTATACGAGAGCCGACCAGGGGAAACACAAATTATGCAGTCAAGTTTCCCGCATTTGGGGAAATCACAGGGGCAGCACACCCAGAGTGCGATGGGTGAGCCTTGCCCTGGGAGAAGCACCTACATGATCATAGTATCTCACCTGGCAGGTAAGTAGGAGTTGGGCTAGAGCTGGGGAGGGTCGCTGCTCGGGCACCCCCCTGTCAAGTGAAGGAGATCCAACTGAGGCAGCACAAGGGAACTCTCGAAAGAAGAACAAGGCTAGAGGAAGATCTGAGACAAAGAAATCTGTCTTTTACCAGAGCTGACCAGAGGAAAGCACAAACACAGTCCCCCACTACCACAAATAATGCAGTCGAGTTTCCAACATTTGGGGAAATCACAGGGGTCAGCATACCCAGAATGCAATGAATGAACCTCACCCTGGGAGAACAATCTTCATGACCATGGTATCTCCTATGCAAAATAAGTATGATTTGGGATAGGGCTGGGGAGGGCCGCTGCTCAGGCACATCTCTGTCAAGTAAAGGCGATTCAACTGAGGCAGCACAAGGGAACTCTCATCTGGGGACAACAACTGCAGGGAGAACACATATTTTCAGATGAACATGGGAGGGCAGAAGGCTGCCTAATACTGAAGCACCCCCAAACAACAAACCAAATGCAACAACTAGTGCAAGCATTCCTGGGGAAGGCCTGCAGCAGATGGATTTGCATATGGTGATGTCATCCAAGCAGTGGGTCAAAGTTGGCTTCAACCCTCGTCTGCATATGAAAAGAAAAAAGGGATGTGCAGGGCATGGCGGCCTTTTGCGGCGCTTGGATGACCCCTAATTCGCATTAAACATCTCCACCCTCCTTCGGTGTGGGGCTCATGTTGGCTATGCCCCAGCCCCTGAAGCATTCAAGCTGATTTCTTGCAGCAGCTGGGCACTGTAACAGCTCCAGAGCTGCTCTGTAAAGCATGTAAAAGGGTGTGGGCCCTGCAGCACTACCTGTAGTTTGCATTGTGCGTTGGAAGGCACAAAGTAAGCAGACAGGAGAGGTCAGAATAGTGCGCAAGGGCATAGAAGGGAGCGGCTCAAGAAAAGAGAAGTGGAAACAGACAGCAAACTAGGCTGGAGAGAGACCTGAGACAAAGAGATCTGAATTATACGAGAGCCGACCAGGGGAAACACAAATTATGCAGTCAAGTGTCCCACATTTGGGGAAATCGCAGGAGCAGCACACCCAGAGTGCAATGGGTGAGCCTTGCCCTGGGAGAAGCACCTACATGATCATAGTATCTCACCTGGCAGGTAAGTAGGAGTTGGGCTAGAGCTGGGGAGGGTCGCTGCTCGGGCACCCCCCTGTCAAGTGAAGGAGATCCAACTGAGGCAGCACAAGGGAACTCTCGAAAGAAGAACAAGGCTAGAGGAAGAAATGAGACAAAGAAATCTGACTTCTACCAGAGCTGACCAGAGGAAAGCACAAACACAGTCCCCCACTACTACAAATAATGCAGTCAAGTTTCCCACATTTGGGGAAATCACAGGGGTCAGCATACCCAGAATGCAATGAATGAACCTCACCCTGGGATAACAATCTTCATGACCATGGTATCTCCTATGCACGATAAGTATGATTTGGGATAGGGCTGGAGAGGGCCGCTGCTCAGGCACATCTCTGTCAAGTAAAGGAGATTCAACTGAGGCAGCACAAGGGAACTCTCATCTGGGGACAACAACTGCAGGGAGAACACATATTTTCAGATGAACATGGGAGGGCAGAAGGCTGCCTAATACTGAAGCACCCCCAAACAACAAACCAAATGCAACAACTAGTGCAAGCATTCCTGGGGGAAGGCCTGCAGCAGATTGATTTGCATATGGTAATGCCATCCAAGCAGTGGGTCAAAGTTGGCTTTAACCCTCGTCTGCATATGAAAAGAGAAAAGGGGCGTGCAGGGCATGGCGGCCTTTTGCGGCGCTTGGATGACCTCTAGTTCGCATTAAACACCTCCACCCTCCTTCGGTGTGGGGCTCATGTTGGCTATGCCCCAGCCCCTGAAGCATTCAAGCTGATTTCTTGCAGCAGCTGGGCACTGTAACAGCTCCAGAGCTGCTCTGTAAGGCAAGTAAAAGGGTGTGGGCCCTGCAGCACTACCTGTAGTTTGCATTGTGCATTGGAAGGCACAAAGTAAGCAGACGGGAGAAGTCAGGATAGTGCGCAAGGGCATAGAAGGGAGCGGCTCAAGAAAAGAGAAGTGGAAATAGACAGCAAACTAGGCTGGAGAGCTCTTCTGTCTATATTTTGCAAACCTGCTCTTGTCCTCTCCAGCTGCTCCATGTAGATTTGACGTCTGGAAAGGTGCATAACCTACTGACAAGCAGGCACACTCCTGCATGAGTTTTCTCTCTCACTAGCTGGATGATACACAATCATTTGCATGTGCTCCACCTCCGACACACGACCCACCCAACCACCCAGTGACCAGAGCCACCCACAAGCCAACTGGCTCCGTGACTTAATTTGCACAGTGCAGTCATCCAGGCAGCATGTCCTTCTCAATGGAATAATCTCTGGTTCCATGGAATCTTCTGCATTGGAATGCTGCGGAACAAAAAGGATTTAAACATTCAGCTTGCTAGCATTCAATGTACCTGCGGCTTGGCTCTAGCACATGGGTCTTCATCCTGTGGCCCTCCAGCTGCTGTGAAACTACACATCCCAGCATGCCCTGCCACAGTTTTGCTATTAAGGTATGCTAAAACTGAGGCAGGGCATGCTGGGATGTGTAGTTCCACAGTAGCTGGAGGGTCGCAGGTTGAAGACCCATGTTCTAGCATGCCTGTTCTATGATGCATGTTCCGTGATGTCACAATCAGCTTGGAATGGGGTATCTAGCAGGCATTTGCTGACAGCCACTTGAGAGAGACACACATCAGGAGATGCAGCATATCGGAGGTCTTCGATGCCTTTCCAGCAAATGCACACCACCTGCTGCTGGTCTGGACACAAAACAATGCCCACAATCGAAGTCCCAAAATGCCCAACTACAGGATTCATGTAAGTAGTGAATTTAGGAATGAATTTAGAAGTAGGAAATTAAGTTAGTTCACAAGTACATTCAAATTCAGATCTAAAGTCTAGGTAGGCCTCACGTCCTGGCAGCCCCCAGCATTTAAAAATGCCTTGATTAGAGGTAGGGAATTAAATGGAGATAAGAAGTAGACGCAAAATAAGACTCCACAGAGCAGTTATCAGGTGTCTTTATCAATTGTTGCATTTAAAAAATCAAGCAATTAGGGAACACAATGTTGCAACAATGTAACCCTATTTGCAAAATAGTACTAAATAAGTTTGTCGATGTAAGACATTTGCAAAGGCACATTTAAAACACGCTGGAAAATGCAACTGAATCTGTTTTTGGAGGCTAGAATAGGAAATGTGCATCGGTCCAACAAGAACTGAAAGCTCTTCTACCATCTTCCTTTTCTGAAAAGCCATTTAATATATGGTTCCCAGATAGGGGACATATCAGATATTGCCTTTCAAAAGCAGCAAATATCATACCACTTCTATTGCCATCAAAGATAAACATTGATTGTTTTCAGATATTGGATTGAAAAAGCAGTCTTTATTGACATAAAGAAGCAAAAAAACATACATAAACATTACACACATAAGTACTGTGTTGCAGCACAGATAAAACACAATACAAATGCTGTCGGTATAGTACAGTTCAAGAACTACAGCACAGGCCAGCCTACACTATAAATCATGAACTGCACTATACATTTAAACTATACAATAATACAACAGTTAATAAGGCTATGTGTGTGGAGTGTAAGAGGGTGAGGGAATCACAAGCCCGAAGCTTTATTGAAAGACAGACACATATAAAGGGAGGATTAATAAATACAAAGATATCCTTTACTATAGAATGTAGTCCAATCCGGTCTTTCAACTCTTCCACAACTGAAAAACGGATAGTGTTCCCAAGCCTTCCATCCTGGAATATCTTCAGTCTCTCGCCAATGAAGAAAACAATCCCTCCAGCAGACTCTTCAACCACGATACAAGATCACAGCCAAAAGTGCGAGAAGCAACTACACTTGCGTTTAACCAAAATGGCTAAAACTTAGTGAAGGAAAGTGCAGTGCACCAAAACATAAGCTGACACAATCATGGAGAATGCGCCAGCATATATGCTCTTCTATCTATATTTTGCAAACCTGCTCTTGTCCCCTCCAGCTGCTCCATGTAGATTTGACGCCTGGCAAGGTGCATAACCCACTGACAAGCAGGCACACTCCTGCATGAGTTTTCACTCTCACTAGCTGGATGATACACATTCATTTGCATGTGCTCCACCTCCGACACACCGCCCACCCAACCCCCCAGTCACCAGAGCCACCCACAAGCCAACTGGCTCCGTGATTTAATTTGCACAGTGCAGTCATCCAGGCAGCATGTCCATCTCAATGGAATAATCTCTGGTTCCATGGAATCTTCCGCATTGGAATGCTGCGGAACAAAAATGATTTAAACATTCAGCTTGCTAGCATTCAATGTACCTGCGGCTTGGCTCTAGCACATGGGTCTTCATCCTGTGGCCCTCCAGCTGCTGTGAAACTACACATCCCAGCATGCCCTGCCACAGTTTTGCTATTAAGGTATGCTAAAACTGAGGCAGGGCATGCTGGTATATGTAGTTCCACAGCAGCTGGAGGGTCGCAGGTTGAAGACCCATATTCTAGCATGCCTGTTCTATGATGCATGTTCCGTGATGTCACAATCAGCTTGGAATGGGGTGTCTAGCATGCATTTGCTGACAGCCACTTGAGGGAGACACACATCAGGAGATGCAGCATATCGGAGGTCTTCGATGCCTTTCCAGCAAATGCACACCACCAGCTGCTGGTCTGGACACAAAACAATGCCCACAATTGAAGGCTCAAAATGCCCAACTACAGGATTAATGTAAGTAGTGAATTTAGGAATGAATTTAGAAGTAGGAAATTAAGTTAGTTCACAAGTACTTTCAAATTCAGATCTAAAGTCTAGGTAGGCCGCACGTCCTGGCAGCCCCCAGCATTTAAAAATGCCTTGATTAGAGGTAGGGAATTAAATGTAGATAAGAAGTAGACACAAAATAAGACTCCACAGAGCAATTATCAGGTGTCTTTATCAATTGTTGCATTTAAAAAAATCAAGCAATTAGGGAACACAATGTTGCGACAATGTAACCCTATTTGCAAAATAGTACTAAATAAGTTTGTCGATGTAAGACATTTGCAAAGGCGCAAACAAAACACGCTGGAAAATGCAACTGAATCTGTTTTTGGAGGTTAGAATAGATGCAGGATCAAGTAGCTCAATGGGTAGGGTATTTGATTAGAATTCAACAGGTTATAGGTTTGAATCCTGGGTATGATAGTTTGAGGTGTTATTTAATAAAGTATGTTTATATATTAGTCACACATGGCTTACTTGTACAAATGGCATGTCACCAGTTAGTGCTGACTGCTGATATGCCATTTGCACAAACACGCCATGTGTGACTGTATATGCATTTAAGGAGGGCACCCCGGCAATACCACAAACCATTGAGTGTCAAGTATACTAGATATATCTTCATATCTCATGTGCTTTCTCTGAGACCAATCTTGTTATGCCCCTTCCCCACAAGGCATGCGCCTTTTGTCCATATTGCAAAAATGGGGAGGGGGGGGGGCATATAATTATCTGTCACAGGGCACCAAAAAGTCTAGTTATGGCTCTGGTATGCATTATGTAATCTGGCAGACCATATCTCCAACACTGGCTGGTTGGAATAGAAATCCGGTTATCTATGTGAGCAAATGACCATCAACGATTTACTCTCAAACACTAGAAAATGGACAAAAATGGTCCCTCAAACAAATTGGTTAAATTTTGGGTTTAACCAATTTGTGTAATGACCATTTTTGACCACTTTTCTAGTGTTTGGGAGCAAATGGTTAATTGACATTTGCTTCTATACATTACCAGATTTTCATTCCATCCATCCAGACTGGATAGATAGCCTGACAGATAATTGTGTAGTGTACGCCCAGGATAACTGTCAGTTGTGCTTTCTTTTATGACGGCACATCCAGAGCAAGCACTGCCCACTCATGCATAGTTGTCAACTGATGTGAAGTTCCAGGGGGCAATCTCAGTTATAAAGAAAAGTATCTGGAAATTGTCCCTAGTTTAAAAAAAAAATAAAAAAAAATTGATCAACTCCATTTATTTAGTATGATATCCCAGGTGATAGGATGCCGGCAGTCAGAACAACTATACCATACCCAGGATTCAAACCTATAACTACCATACCCAGGATTCAAACCTATAACCTGTTGAATTCTAATCAAACACCCTACCTATTGAGCTATTTGATCCTGCATAAAAATTGTGAACATTATATGAAGCTATTGGTACTTTGAAAAAAAAAGTATCAGCATTACAACGCAGCAGATCCATGCAGTTTGCAGCCACACACTACATGTATCTGCTCAGCCACAATGCTGATTATTTCTTCACAAAGTACAAGGTGAGCTCCAAACAGAATTCTCTAGCTTAGAATTATGCCAAACCTAGAAGTCGGGCCCCCCACCCTGGGATCCCCCAGAGGGAGGCCTGCACCGTCATGCGGCAGGCTTGTCCGTTTTGGAAGCAGGCTGATGGGCAGCCCAGGCTTGCTTCAGTCTGGGCTTGTCAGGTCTGGAAGCATGAGCTTGCTTTGGGTATGCCTGACCTTGGGTACGCTTTACCTTGAGGATGAAAGGGCCAAGGGAAAGTACTTTTAGCCTTCTGCGTGGTAGGAGTCATACTAGGTAGGCAAGCTGTTTTAGCAGTAGCCAGATCAGCTACAATCTTATTGAGGTCTTCTCCAAAGAGAGTGTCTCCCTTGAAAGGAAGCACCTCCAGGGTTTTCTTGGAATCCATATCCACCGACCAGGATCTCAACCAGCTGTATAAAGTATTACCTTGGAACTGGCTCTCCACTCCCCATTATCTGGTTATCATGGCTTCCTCCGCCAGTGTCCAGACTCGCTTGCTGAAGCTCGGCCACTTCTTCCTAGCAGCAGGCTCCTGGATCACTGGGCAGCAGAGGTGCTTGGGAGCCGGAAGGGGGCGGAGCAATCAGGCAGGCAGTTGCAGTGCTGCCCAGCTATCTGTGGTGTGAGAAGAAGCAGGGGCACCCCACCGCTGGCAGTGCTGCAGCTAGCGGTGGTGGCAGCGGCGAGGCTGCTGGGCTGGGTCTTTAAAAAGGTGGAAAGAAGGGTGTTACGGCATGGAATGTACAAACTGCGAGACCCTGCTGGTAGCGCCTTTGTCTATTTAGTAGGAAGGGCACGTAACAGCCGGAGGGCAATGGAGGAAGCCCCTTTAGGGCTGGAGCCCGGCGGCAACTGACTCCGTTGTCTCTGGCAGTTCCGCCCCTGCACTAGAGGAATGGTCAAGAACATGGCAACATTTAATGCCAAAAAATGCAAAATCATACACGTCTCAAAAATACAAAGGCTAACTATAATATTAAGGGCATTATAATGGCAAGAGGAAAGCTATCTAAGTATTACTATTTCAGGTGAGCAATGTAACAAAGCAATAGGAAAGGCAAGTCAGATGCTTGTTTGCATAGGTAAAGAACCAGTAGCAGAAAAAAGTAATACAGGTTGAGTATCCCATATCCAAATATTCCGAAATACGGAATATTCCGAAATACGGACTTTTTTGAGTGAGACTGAGATAGTGAAACCTTTGTTTTTTGATGGCTCAGTGTACACAAACTTTGTTTAATACTCAAAGTTATTAAAAATATTGTATTAAATGAACTTCAGACTGTGTGTATAAGGTGTATATGACACATAAATGAATTCTGTGAATGTACACACACTTTGTTTAATGCACAAAGTTATAAAAAATATTGGCTAAAATGACCTTCAGGCTGTGTGTATATGGTATATATGAAACATAAATGCATTCTGTGCTTAGATTTAGGTCCCATCACCATAATATCTCGTTATGGTATGCAATTATTCCAAAATACAGAAAAATCCGATATCCAAAATTCCTCTGGTCCCAAGCATTTTGGATAAGGGATACTCAACCTGTAATGCCACTGTATAGGTCCTTGGTACAGCCACATTTAGAATCCTGTGTTCAGTTCCAGAAGCCATATCTCAAGCGCCTTGAGTCCTGTTGGAGAAAGAGCACTATATAAATAAATAGTATCAAAATTTGTTTCACGGCACCCCTAGGCCAAAGTTTTTTTTATTGAGAAATTCAGAAAAAAATATAAAATTAAGTAAATTGTGTTTATAGCATGTCATTCTCAGGTTCAGTTATGTTGTGAGGGAATGGTTTTGCCAATTTAATAAAGTATAAATAATTTTAATTGGTCCTGGACCACCAAACTATGCTACCAGTGCAAGAACCCCAGTTTGGAAACTACTGCCATAAAATAAACCTTTTTTGTTTTTTTTAAACTACATGTAATACACCTTAGATCTCAGTTCCTAAAAGGTTTTAAACCCTTGCATACAGTAAACTACACATATTTAAAAATCCTACACCGGGCACAAGTGCTCACGGGCCAATTTCATGGCAGTCTCGGAGAGGAGGGCATTGTGGATTCACCAAGGGAATGCTGATGCTGACTCCAAGAAGCCTCTTCAAGATCGCAGGAGCAGAGTCCTCTGCTTCTGCCAAATCCACTGCATGACGCTGGGGCTCTCTTGCAGGAGCCCACACCAGTGGGGGGCACCAGGGGCGGAACTACTGGCAGGGCAGGCAGTGCATTGCACTGGGGCCCCGCCGCACTCAAGGGCCCACAGCCGCCGGCATTACAATGAGTCACAATGACTCATTGTATCATGCCGCAGCCGCACACCAGCGCTCCCGTCGGGTCTGCGTCCTGCGACTCCCGCCGCCCGCCCGTCGTAACGAACAGATCAGGCCAGGGCACTACGGGCAGCAGCCGCAGCACCAGACACGCTGCCGCCTCTGTAACACACGAAGAGGGAGGAGGGTCGCTTGGAGATGAGAGGAGCAGCGGCACGGGGGGGAGGAGGAGGAGGAGGGAGGTGAAGGAAGGAGCCGCAGCAGCGCTTTGTTACTGGTGGAGGCGCTGCTGCTGCTGCCCCTCTGCTTCACTATAGGCTGTCTTCCGAGAACAGCCTATAGTGAAGCAGAGGGGCAGCAGCAGCAGCGCCTCCACCAATAACACAGCGCTGCTGCGGCTCCCTCCTCCACCTCCCTTCTCCTCCTTCTCTACTGCCCGGGAATCGTCAAGCTGCACGAGGAGCCTGAGCCAGCGGAGAGGGTAAGTATAATTCTTCTTTCTTTCTTTCTTTCTTTCTTTCTTTCTTTCTTTCTTTCTTTCTTTCTTTCTTTCTTTCGTCTCTTTCTTTCTTTGTTGGGACTGCCTGCCGCTATGTGTAAAAAGGGGGAATCTGCCTGCCGCTATGTGTAAAAAGGGGGAATCTGCCTGCCGCTATGTGTAAAAAGGGGGAATCTGCCTGCCGCTTTTTGTGTAAAAAGGGGGAATCTGCCTGCAGCTATGTGTAAAAGGGGGGAATCTGCCTGCAGCTATGTGTTAAAAGGGGGAATCTGCCTGCAGCTATGTGTAAAAAGGGGGACTGCCTGCCGCAATGTGTAAAAAGGGGGAATCTGCCTGCCGCTATGTGTAAAAAGGGGGAATCTGCCTGCAGCTATGTGTAAAAAGGGGGACTGCCTGCCGCAATGTGTAAAAAGGGGGAATCTGCCTGCCGCAATGTGTAAAAAGGAGGAAGCTGCTTGCCGCAATGTGTAAAAAGGGGGAATCTGCTTGCCGCAATGTGTAACAAGGGGGAATCTGCCTGCCGTAATGTGTAACAAGGGGGATGCTGTCTGCTGTAATGTGTAACAAGGGCACGCTGTCTGCCATAATGTGTAACAAGGGCAAGCTGTCTGCTGTAATGTGTAACAAGGGCAAGCTGTCTGCTGTAATGTGTAAAAAGTGTACGATGTCTGCCATTATGTATAACAAGGGCAGGCTGACTGCTGTTATGTGAAAAAAGTGTACGCTGTCTGCAGCTATGTTTAACAAGGGCAGGCTGTCTGCCGTTATGTGTAAAAAGTGTACGCTGTCTGCCGCTATGTTTAACAAGGGCAGGCTGTCTGCCGTTATGTGAAAAAAATGTACGCTGTCTGCCGCTATGTGTAACAAGGGCACGCTGTCTGCCGTTGTGTAAAAAAGGGGGATGCTGTCTGCCGTAATGTGTAAAAAGGGGACGCTGTCTGCTGTAATGTGTAAAAAGAGGACGCTGTCTGCTGTAATGTGTAAAAAGAGGAATCTGTCCGCCGTAAGGTGTAAAAGGGTCTCTACCTGGTGTAGTGGTGCTACTGTGCGGCGTAATTTGAATAATGGAGACTACTGTGCACCGTTTTATGAATTGGTATTATTTTGTGGCCACACCCCTTAACCACGAAGCCACGCCACTATGTTTTTTTGCGCGCGCCTACGGCGCGCACTGCCCCTGTTTTGCATGCAGGGGTGGGGCTCCAATGCCGTTTCTTGCACACACTGCTAAAATGTCTAGTTACGGCACTGTTGCTAGGTATCCACTTCCCTGAGCAGGCCCCCCTCACCAGATCCTCTCCAGGGGTGAGGGGGTGGACTTGGATGGGATGGGATGGGGGGGGGGGCCCAAGCCATTTTGTCGCACATGGGCCCACTGCTCGCTAGTTCCGCCACTGGGGGGCACGTCTAAAACTCTTCAGTCAGTTCTGGATTCATTCGGACCTGGACTCGTGGGTTTTACAAATAGTGTCCCAAGGGTACAAACTGGGGTTTCAAGAAGTTCCCCCTCACCAATTGTTCAAATCAGCCTTAGTCAGCAGGGAGAAGGTTTTTATTCAAGCCTCTTCGTGGTCCCGAAGCCGGACAGCTCAGTCAGACCAATCTTAAATCTGAAATCCCTTAATTTCTACCTAAAGAAATTCAATTTCAAGATGGAATCTCTCAGGGTAGTGATCTCCAGTCCGGGGGATAAAGGAGATTTCATGGTTTTGGTAGACATAAAGGATGCCTACTTACATGTTCCCATTTAGCCACTGCATCAAGCTACCTGAGGTTTGCAATTCAGGATTGTCATTACCAATTTCAGACGTTGCCGTTTGGTCTGTCCACGGCTCCGAGGATTTTCACCAGGGTGATGGCGGAAATGATGGTTCTCCTTCGCAAGCAAGGAGTCACAATTATCCCGTACTTGGATGATCTCCTGATAAAGGACGCGATCCCGGTACCAGTTGGTGCAAAACATCTACTCTCCCTGACAGTTCTTTAACAACATGGTTGGCTCCTAAACTTGCCAAAATCGCAGTTGGTCCTAATGACGCGGTTGTTGTTTTTGGGAGTGATACTGGACACAGAAGAGGTTTTCTTCTAGTGGAATGGCTCTGGAGATCCAGAGTCTGGTCAAACAAATTCTGAAACCAGCAAGAGTGTTAATCCATCAATGCATTCGGTTGCTGGGGAAGATGGTTGCGGCCTACGAGGCCATTCAGTTTGGCAGGCTCCATGCCAGAGTGTTCCAGTGGGACCTGTTGGACAAGTGGTCCGGATCCCACCTACACATGCACCGGAGGATAATCCTGTCTTCCAAGACCAGAATCTCACTCCATTGGTGGCTGCACAGTTCTCACCACCTAGAGGGGCGATGGTTTGGGATCCAGGACGGGATCCTAGGGACCACGGATGCAACCCTCCGAGGCTGGGGAGCAGTCACACAGGGGGAAAACATCCAAGGAAGATGGTCAAGTCAGGAAAGTTGTCTCCACATAAATGTTCTGGAGTTAAGGGCCATTTAATAACTGCAGACACAGTACGCACTGGGACGGGTGCCCAGCATCCTCTACGGAATAAGAGAAAAGGATTTACCAGTAGGTATTAAAATCCTATTTTCTCTAACGTCCTAGAGGATGCTGGGGACTCCGTAAGGACCATGGGGATAGACGGGCTCCGCAGGAGACATGGGCACTTTAAGAAAGACTTTAGTTCTGGGTGTGCACTGGCTCCTCCCTCTATGCCCCTCCTCCAGACCTCAGTTTGATACTGTGCCCAGTGGAGACTGGGTGCTTTTCAGGAGCTCTCCTGAGCTTTCTGACAGAAAGTATTTTGTTAGGTTTTTAATTTTCAGGGAGCACTGCTGGCAACAGACTCCCTCATCGAGGGACTGAGGGGAGAGAAGCAGCCCTACTCTCTGAGTTGCAAGGTCCTGCTTCTTAGGCTACTGGACACCATTAGCTTCAGAGGGATTGGTACGCAGGATCTCACCCTCGCCGTCCGTCCCAGAGCCGCGCCGCCGTCCCCCTCGCAGAGCCGGAAGATAGAAGCCGGGTGAGTATGAGAAGAAAAGAAGACTTCAGAGGCTGCAGAAGACTTCATGATCTTCACTGAGGTAACGCACAGCACTGTGTGCCTTTGCTCCCATACACCTCACATACTCCGGTCACTGTAAGGGTGCAGGGCGCAGGGGGGGCGCCCTGGGCAGCAATATAAACCTCTTTCGCAAAAATATAACATATATACAGCTGGGCACTGTATAAATGTATGAGCCCCCACCAATTTTACAGTTTAAGCGGGACAGAAGCCCGCCTCCGAGGGGGCGGGGCTTCTCCCTTAGCACTCACCAGCGCCTTTTTTTCTCCACAGCACCGCTGAGAGGAAGCTCCCCGGACTCTACCCTGCTTATACCACGTTAGACAAGAGGGTTGAAAAGAGGGGGGGGGCACATAATTCGCAAATTACATACAGCAGCACTACTGGGCAAACATTAAGTTACTGTTTTATTCCTGGGTTATATAGCGCTGGGGTGTGTGCTGGCATACTCCCTCTCTGTCTCTCCAAAGGGCCTTGTGGGGAAACTGTCTTCAGAAAAAGCATTCCCTGTGTGTGTGGTGTGTCGGTACACGTGTGTCGACATGTCTGAGGAAGAAGGCTATATTAGAGAGGAGCGGGAGCAAATGAATGTGGTTTCTCTGCCGACAGCTGATTGGATGGATATGTGGAATGTTTTAAATGCTAGTGTAAACTCATTGCACAAAAGATTAGACAAGGCAGAAGCTTTGGGACAGTCAGGGTCTCAACCCATGCCTGATCCTATGTTGCAGGGACTGTCAGGGTCTCATAAGCGCCCACTATCCCAGTTTGTTGACACAGATACCGACACGGATTCTGACTCCAGTGTCGATTACGATGATGCAAAGTTACAGCCAAAATTGGCAAAATCCATTCGATTTATGATTATGGCAATAAAAGATGTTTTGCACATCACAGAGTAACCCCCTGTCGCTGACAAGAGGGTACATATGTACAAGGGAAAGAAGCCTGAGGTAACCTTTCCCCCCTCACACGAGCTGAACGAGTTATGTAAAAAAGCTTGGAAATCTCCAGATAAAAGACTGCAGATTTCCAAAAGGATTCTTATGGCGTATCCTTTCCCATCAACGGATAGGTTACGATGGGAATCCTCCCCTAGGGTGGACAAAGCATTAACACGCTTATCCAAGAAGGTAGCCCTCCCATCCCAGGATACGGCTACCCTCAAAGAGTGTGCTGACCGCAAACAGGAGATTACCCTGAAGTCCATTTATACACATTCAGGTACCTTACTCAGACCGGCAATTGCGTCGACCTGGGTGTGTAGTGCTGTAGCGGCATGGACAAATGCCTTATCTGAGGGGATGGATAGCCTAGACAAGGATACTATTTTATTGACCCTGGGGCATATAAGAGATGCTGTCCTATATATGTGTGTATGCAAACTACCGGTGGTGCTGCAGGGCCCACACCCTTTTACTTGTCTTGTAGAGCCCAGCTGCTGCAAGAAATCAGCTTGAATGCTTCAGGGGCTTGGGCATGGCCAACATGAGCCCCACACCGAAGGAGGGTGGGGGTGTTTAATGCAAACTTGGGGTTATCCAAGCGCCGCAAAAGACCGCCATGCCCCGCATGCCCCTTTTCTCTTTTCATATACAGATGAGGGTTCCAGCCAACTTTGGCCCACTGCTTGGATGACATCACTGAATGCAAATCCGTCTGCTGCAGACCTTCCCCCAGGAATGCTTGCAATAGTTGTTGCATATGGTTTAATGTCTGAGGGTGCTTCAGTATTAGGCAGCCTTCCGCCCTCCCATGTTCATCTGAAAAGATGTGGTCTCCCTGCAGTTGTTGTCCCCAGACGAGAGTTCCCTTGTGCTTCCTCAGTTAAATCTCCTTAACTTGACGAGGGTGTGCCCGAGCAGCCGCCCTCCCCAGCCCTTTCCCAACACATACTTATCTTGCATATGAGATCTCTTGATCATGAAGATAGTTCTCACAGGTTGAGGTTCATCGTGGCCCCGCTCCCCGCTGGAGAGCGCTGATGGGGACAGCAGCGGGGCTTCAGCAGCAGGGTGAGTATGTGTGGCCAGAGACCTCCCTTCCCATGTGCAGGCCTGCAGAGTGTGCCGCGCAGGATGGGGCATGTGACACTCTCCCTCCCTGGGGCTCTTCCAGATGTAGCTCCTCAGCAGTATTTTTCCCGGGCTGCGCGGCGCTCTCCCCGACTGGCATCCGCCCTGGAACACTGCCTTCCTCAACGCAACATCAGCAGGGGGCCCGGGCCTCATCACCTTCCCAGGTCTTTCTCATGTATGTATCATGTATGTGTGTGTGATATATGTATGAATCATATATGTTTGTGATATATATATATATATATATATGTATCTATCTATCTATCTATCTATCTATCTATCTATCTATCTATCGTATGTGTGTGTATATATGTATCTATCATATATGTATGTATGTATCTATCTTGTATGTATGTGTTCTATCTATCTATCTATCTATCTATCTATCTATCGTGTGTGTGATATATGTATGTATCTATCATGTATGTGTTATATGTATGTATCACACCTTCCTCTATACATATACATACATACATACATACATACATACACACACCTATATCTGTACGTACACTGACATACACACACCAACATCTATACATAAACACGCTGACCCCTAAACGTACACCAACGTACCCACATGTGAATCTATACATACATGTGCTGACACCTGGACATACACTGATGTACCCACACCTAACATCTATACATACACATGCTAACAACTGGACGTATACAGTCGTACCCACATTTGCATCCATGCATATATAGATGTAGGTGTGTGTACGTCAGTGTACGTCCAGGTGTCAACGCGTGTATGTATAGATGCAGGTGTGGGTACGTCTGTGTATGTCCAGGTGTCAGAATGTGTATGTATAGATGCAGGTGTGGGAACGTCAGTGTAGGTTCAGGTGTCAGCGCGTGTATGTATAGATGCAGGTGCTTGTATGTCCAGATGTCAGTGCATGTATGTATAGATGCAAGTGTGGGTACGTCGGTGTATGTCCATTTGTCAGCGCGTGTATATATAGATGCAGGTGCTTGAATGTTGGTGTATGTCCAGGTGTCAGCATGTGTATGTATAGATGCAGGTGTGGGAATGTTGGTGTATGTCCAGGTGTCAGGGCGTGTATGTATGGATATTAGGTGTGGGTACATCAGTGTATGTCCAGGTTTTAGCGCATGTATGTATAGATGCAGGATAATAATCGCACAGCGTGCCCCCCGCCAACCACAAACCTCCCCCACCCCCCTGTATGACATAAACACCGCTAATTCCACTTACACACAATAATTTCAGTTTGCGACCAGGAGCCGGCAATGTATGTGCACCCAAATGAAGCCACTGTACATGCCCTGCAGGCTGCTATGTACTGCACAGGTGCAACAAATTTAAATGCCCTATCTTTAAAATGGGGCATATTTTACTAAATTAAAAAAACCTGTAACTTTCTGTAAAACCTTAACCCCAAAAGGCACTACACTAACATCGGGGTGTAGAGTTGGATGTTGATCCAAGGCACCAACAGGCTAAAGCTTTGACTGTTCCCGGGATGCCTTGCACCGCCTCCTCTATAACCCTGCCCAGTGGCGTAACTAGACCTTTGTGGGCCCCATAGCAAAATTCTGAATGGGCCCACCAGCACTCAACAAGAATGAGTGGCGTTTGGGGTCAGAAAAGTAGAGGGGAAGGGGTCTGACAGAGTAGGGGGCAGGACATGAATGAATAGAAACTGAGGTGTCCATTATATAAAGAAATACAGTATGTGTGTCTGTGTGTATATCACACACACACATATAAGGGAAATTCAAATGCCCTCAATTATTGCGCCCATTACACTCTGGTTTAGGTGCACAAAGCACCTAAACCTGAATAAAGTAATGGGCGCGATCGTGAAAAGACACCGTTTGGTTGCCCAAATGGGTCTCTTTGCACACATTTCAGCTTGTTTCCCCTGGGGGTAGCGAGCTGAAATAAACATGTCGCACCCGTTGGCAGCAACATTAGAATAGCTGCTGACGGGCACGATTGAGGGAGGAAAGGGACATTTGAATCCAGCCCATAGATGCAATGTGAATATGTAATTTGTACCTTCCTACCTTAAAATGTATATAGTAGTGTATACACTAGAGGTCTTTCCGAACCCCCTAATCCTAACATTGTCATTTGCTTTAGGGCGCACCTCCAATTAGTCTAGTGTTTCGTATTTTCACATTAAATACTTTCTTGCATTGGTTGGTTAAAGATTAGATCGTATATTTTTCTAGATATAGCTGTGCATAGTCTACAAGGCTACATGCTTCTCCCCTAACTAGAGATGTGCAGCGGGCATTTTTCGTGTTTCATGTTTTGGTTTTGGTTTCGGATCCGCAGTTGTGTTTTGGATACGGACGCGTTTTGGCAAAACCACCCTTTCGGGTTTTGGATTCGGGTGATTTTTTTTTAAAACCTCAAACAGCTAAAATCATAGAATTTGGGGGTAATTTTGATCCTATAGTATTAAGCTCAATAACCATAATTTCTACTCCTTTCCAATCTATTCTGAACACCTCACACCTCCCAATATTATTTTTAGTCCTAAAATTTGCACCAAGGTCCCTGGATGACTAAGCTAAGCGACCCAAGTGGGCAGCACAAACACCTGGCCCATCTAGGAGTGGCACTGCAGTGTCAGACAGGATGGCACTTAAAAAAATAGCCCCAAACAGCACATGATGCAAAGATAAATAAAAAAAGAGGCGCAAGATGAAATTGTAGTGTGTCTCTCCTGCTCAGTGTCAGTTCTCAGTAGTATCCTCATCAGTGCTCAGTATCACTGCTCATTGTCTTGTGCTGCATTGTGGTGCTCAGTATACTAGAGTACATTACTAATAGTCCAGTGCTGCATCTGGCTGCTCAGTGTCAGTTCTAGTAATCTCATCAGTGCTCCGTATCACTGCTCATTGTCTTGTGGTGCTCAGTATACTACAGTACATTACTAATACTCCAGTGTCTTGTGCCGCATATAGCTGCTGTAGGGTGCTGTGGTAGTGTCCTGTCACTGTGCATATGTCATCATTCCAGTCACAGTGATATCTGGTATCTATCTAGTGGTATCTAATTCCAGACATTACCACCGTCTAATTCCAGATATATTACTGGCATATAATTCCACACATTAAAAAATGGAGAACAAAAAGGTGGAGGGTAAAATAGGGAAAGATCAAGATCCGCTTCCACCTAGTGCTGAAGCTGCTGCCACTAGTCAAGGCAGAGACAATTCAATGCCATCAACATTATGTAATGATTATACGATACATTATATATCATATCATTGTATGGTTGTAAAATACAACTTAAAAACTTTAATGAATAAATACATAAAGTAGCTTTTATGTAACCTTTTTAAACCTATTAGCATAGACCGAATCTCATCGTGTGTATAGGCCTTTAGTTCAACAACAGCATGGGACCAGTTAGTGTGTTTTGACCACTGCACAGCACCTGGTGTTATATAGTAAGCACCACTATGGCATAGTATACAGCATTATGGGCCTGATATGAGTGTGACCAGCGGTGATGTGGAATGCAGTAGGAGGTGCTGTTTAGTAAGCACCACTTCTATATTCACCATGCAGTATATTGTGTGAATATAGAAGTGTTGGCTGTGTTATGTATTAGAGTAATTATTGCAGCTCCCAGCTAAAATTGCAACAATGTAATTTAGTGACAAGCTGCAGAGATTAACCCTTTCTGTGGCTGCTGCACAACCTCTATTCATATCGCTGAATTCAATTAGGGAGATGTTCTCACCCCGCGAGCAAGCGCAGGTATATGCCACACTTATGGTAACATTGGATTTGCAGATATTTTCTTGCAGGGGTGTTTCTAAACAATTTGGCTTCAAATGCGTGCCCCCTGCCACCATTGGCATTAAAAATTGTGCCCCTCCCCCATATATATATATATAAAAAAAAATATATTTGCGTGAGCGCTTCGGACGGGATGGGGGGCGTGACCTCGCAAAAATGGGTATGGTCTCCATAAAATGGGCGTAGCCTTGCAGGCAAAGACTACCTTACACCCCAGTTCTTGACCCTGCACCAACAGACCTCGGCCACCACAGGGAAAAAAGTACAGTAATTTTCACCATGTTAAGCCCCACACATTAATGCCCTTTGGAACATATTATGTCACTCACCACAATATCTGTTATACACTATGCCCTACAGTAAAGCTTCTAATTACTTTTACAAAAACTGCTCAATGCCAAGAGTTTCACGTGCTGGGTGTCATGCTCATTGCCAGGGGTTTCACTCTCTGGGTGTCATGCTCATTGCCAGGGGGAACGCAGTAGGAGGTGTTATATAGTAAGCACCACTATGGCATAGTATATAGCATTATATATATTGTGAGCACTGGTGATGTTGAGTGCAGTAGAGCTGCTGCTGGGTAATTACAATTGACTACAACCACCAATATATTCTGCTGCACTATATATATGCAAAGCTAATTCTGCTGGGTAATTACAACTGACTACAACCACCAATATATTCTGCTGCACTAAATCTATATTTGCAAAGCTAATTCTGCTGGGTAATTACAATTGACTACAACCACCAATATATTCTGCTGCACTATATCTATATATGCAAAGCTAATTCTGCTGAGTAATTACAATTGACTACAACCACCAATATATTCTGCTGCACTATATCTATATATGCAAAGCTAATTCTGCTGGGTAATGCAAATTGAAACATTATTGCATAGTATGTGATTTTGAAGTACTTTTTTAAAGTTTTGAATGATATAGACCCAGTTTAATCTTTGTGGTATGCCTGGTTGTTGTTTTTAAGGTAATTTATTGCCTGGCATTTGAGGGTGTGGGGTGTGGTTACAGATTTCAATTATTGGTTTCACTTGTAATAGTCTTCTACTTAAGTCCAATGGTGTAGGCTGTGCAAAGCCGTTTGGCTGTGCATTTATTGATCTAAGCGTGCATTTTTATCAAAGCGTGATAAAATTGACACATAACAGCAGCGTTCAATCAGCGTTAATTTATCTTCAGCTGATATTGATTGTGAATTGACGTTTCTTCTCTTCTTGTCACCTACAGGTAATTACAATTGACTACAACCACCAATATATTCTGCTGCACTATATCTATATATGCAAAGCTAATTCTGCTGGGTTATGCAAATTGAAACATTATTGCATAGTATGTGATTTTGAAGTACTTTTTTAAAGTTTTGAATGATATAGACCCAGTTTAATCTTTGTGGAATGCCTGGTTGTTGTTTTTAAGGTAATTTATTGCCTGGCATTTGAGGGGGTGGGGTGTGGTTACAGATTTCAATTATTGGTTTCACTTGTAATAGTCTTCTACTTAAGTCCAATGGTGTAGGCTGTGCAAAGCCGTTTGGCTGTGCATTTATTGATCTAAGCGTGCATTTTTATCAAAGCGTGATAAAATTGACACATAACAGCAGCGTTCAATCAGCGTTAATTTATCTTCAGCTGATATTGATTGTGAATTGACGTTTCTTCTCTTCTTGTCACCTACAGGTAATTACAATTGACTACAACCACCAATATATTCTGCTGCACTATATCTATATATGCAAAGCTAATTCTGCTGGGTAATGCAAATTGAAACATTATTGCATAGTATGTGATTTTGAAGTACTTTTTTAAAGTTTTGAATGATATAGACCCAGTTTAATCTTTGTGGAATGCCTGGTTGTTGTTTTTAAGGTAATTTATTGCCTGGCATTTGAGGGGGTGGGGTGTGGTTACAGATTTCAATTATTGGTTTCACTTGTAATAGTCTTCTACTTAAGTCCAATGGTGTAGGCTGTGCAAAGCCATTTGGCTGTGCATTTATTGATCTAAGCGTGCATTTTTATCAAAGCGTGATAAAATTGACACATAACAGCAGTGTTCAATCAGCGTTCAATCGAAGTGAAAAAGAAGGAAAACAGAAGCACACCAATCTAACAAAACAAAGAAAACTGAAGAACTAATAACAAATGTGAGTCACTTACTCCTCAGATCACTCACCTCCTGATTGTTGCATCTGATTACATAGCACAGAACTACCTTACTTGGACATTTCATAAACCACCCATTTCACCTACAAATGCCTGTATCTGTATTATTGTAATTTTGTTTTTTAAGCACAGCTGCACCAATGCAATTTTACCTGCAAACACTTAAAACATCTAACATAATTACCATTGCTTCTTAAACCTCTCACAATCCTTTCATTTCTTACACTCCAAATACTTTTCTGCACCCACTTTATCTACGCTTTTGACTCATTTCATACTAAATCTACACCCCTTGAGCCTACACTGCTTTTCTCACCTGCATTTCTGCAATTCTTCTGCTCGGATTGCCTTACAGTCTCCTCTCCTACTTCCACTTTCCCTCAACCTATTTACCTACTTAACACTATGTCAAGGTTTTCTTATACTCCCCACATCACTCAGTGTCTACCTAATAATGTATCTTTAGCCTTCCCCCCTAGTCTCCTCCAATTCCTCCTCTCTCCCCTCCTCTGTCTCCCCTCCATCCCTCTGTTTCCTTCCCCCACCTTTCCTGTTACCCCACTTTCATTCACCTCTGCCCCATGGTCCTGCTACCCCACAACTCAGCCCTGCTCCCTCTCTCCCTTCCCTGTCACCTCCCCACACCCCCATCCACATCACACTGACCTCCCTCCCTGCCCACCTCCTGCAGTTTCCCCTCCTAGCTCAGGCACCCGTACCATCACTACTCTCTCATCATCCCTGCCCTCAAAGTTAATCCCACCTCATCGCTACAGCAACCCTGAAAATCTAATTCACATCTCTCCCACAAACTCATACCCCCTATCCTGTGCCCTCTGGAATGCCAGATCTGTTTATAACAAACTGGTCCCCACTCATGACCTTTTCATTTCCAACTCCCTACACCTACTAGCCATTACTGAAACTTGGATTACGCCCTCTGACACTACTTCTGCTGCTGCTCTCTCTGCTGGGGGCCTTACATTCACACACACACCCCGACCTGGGGGTCGCCATGGGGGTGGTGTTGGGGTCCTTTTACCTTCTAGTAACTCCTACCAACTCATACCACCAGAACCATCACTTATATTCTCTACATTTGAGGTCCACGCCATATGCCTCTTCCAACCAGTCCATCTTAGAGTAGCTGTCATTTACCGCCCCCTGGCACTGCTTCCAAATTAATCGACAACTTTGCTTCCTGGCTTCCTCACTTCCTCTCTTCTGACATTCCCACCATTATCCTAGGCGATTTCAACATCCCTATTGACATCCCCACACAATCCCCTGCCTCTAAACTCCTTAACCTCACCTCTTCACTTGGTCTCTCCCAGTGGATCTCCTCACCCTCCCATGTCAATGGGAGCTCACTGGATCTGGTCTTCACTCACCGCTGTGATATTTCTGATTTTTCCAACTCCCCATTTCCCCTCTCTGACCACCACCTGCTCTCCTTCAACCTATCTCTCTCGACTTCCCCATCTCTACCTCCTAAAGCTACCATCACTAAGCGTAACATTGAAGCTATTGACACCACATTCCTTTCCTCCCTGTTTGACTCACTTCTCTCTCCTATTCTCTCTCTCTCATGCCCTGAACAAGCCACTTCCACATACAATGCTTCCCTTACTTCTGCTCTTGACTCTGTTGCTCCACCAACCACTATTCACCCTCACAAATTAACACCTCAACCCTGGCACACCAAATGCACCAGATATCTACAAAAATGCTCACGTACGGCTGAGCGACACTGGAGGAAATCACGCTCTAAGGCAGACTTCCTCCATTTCAAACTTATGCTCTCATCCTTCAGTGCTGCCCTTTCTCTTGCTAAACAGTCATACTTCAAGAACCTCATCTCCTCCCAGTCTTCCAACCCCCGGCGCCTCTTTGCCACTCTCAACTCACTCCTCTGCCCACCTCCACCTCGTCTCCCTTCCTCACTCTCTGCTCTTGACTTTGCCACTTACTTCACATCCAAAATTGACTCCATACGTCAGGACATCACATCACACCAGACTATCAGTAACCAGCCTTCTCCCAACCCTTACCAACCCTCCCCATCCCTCGCACCAACTCTGTCATCTTTCTCCCATGCATCTGGAGAGGAAGTCATGGCCCTCATTCGTTCCTGTCCCCTCACCACCTCCCCACTTGACCCAATCCCCTCCCGCCTCCTTTGCCACCTCTCTTCTTCTGCTTTTTCCCATCTTTCCCACCTTCTCAATCTCTCCCTCTCATCAGGCACTGTCCCCTCTGCCTTCAAGCACGCTCTCATCTCTCCTATTCTTAAAAAACCTACCCTTGATCCAAACACTCTCTCCAACTACCGACCCATCTCTCTCCTCCCTTTTGCCTCCAAACTCCTTGAGCGTATTGTCTACAACCGCCTTACTTCCTTTCTTTCCTCACACTCACTGCTTGACCCATTCCAGTCTGGCTTCCGTCCTCTCCACTCCACTGAAACTGCCCTTACAAAAGTATGCAATGACCTCCATGCTGCTAAATCTAAGGGACACTACTCTCTACTTATTCTACTTGATCTCTCTGCTGCTTTTGACACTGTGGACCATCCTCTCCTACTGCAAATCCTTCACTCCATTGGTCTGCGTAACACAGCCCTCTCTTGGTTGTTGTCCTACCTTTCTGACCGTTCATTCTCTGTCTCCTCTCATGACTCCACCTCCCCCTCACTTCCACTAACTGTAGGGGTACCCCAAGGTTCTGTCCTTGGTCCTCTTCTCTTCTCTCTCTATACGTCCTCACTAGGTAAGCTCATTAGTTCTTTTGGTTTCCAATATCATCTCTATGCTGATGACACTCAAATCTATCTTTCCTCTCCAGACCTCTCCCCTACTCTCCTCACTCGTATCTCCAACTGTCTCTCTGCTATCTCTTCCTGGATGTCCCAGCTCTTTCTTAAACTTAACATGTCTAAGACCGAGCTGATCATCTTCCCTCCCTCCCGCATAACCTCACCTCCTACAATCTCATTATCTATTGATGGCACTACTATCTCCTCTACCCCCCAAGTGCGCTGTCTTGGAGTAATCCTTGACTCCTCCCTCTCCTTCAAACCACACATTCAGCACCTCTCACAAACCTGCCGTTTTCATCTAAAAAATATTTCCAGGATCAGACCCTTTCTGACCCAGGATGCTACTAAGACTCTTATCCACTCACTGGTCATCTCCAGACTGGACTGCTGTAATCTCTTCCTGACTGGCATTCCTGACAAATACCTCTCTCCACTCCAATCTATCCTCAATGCTGCTTCCCGGCTCATTTTCCTCACCAAACGCACTACGTCCACCTCTCCTCTCTTACTAGTCCTTCACTGGCTCCCCTTCCCTTTCAGAATCCATTTCAAGCTTCTCACACTTGCTTACAAAGCCCTCACCCACTCCTCTCCCATCTACATCTCTGATCTTATCTCGCTTTACACTCCCACCCGTCCTCTTCGCTCTGCTAATGCACACCGACTCCTGCCTACGGATTACTTCCTCCCACTCCTACCTCCAAGATTTTTCACGTGCTGCACCACTTCTCTGGAATTCCCTACCTCTCCCCCTCAGACTCTCCACCTCTCTACAAAACTTCAAACGGGCTCTCAAGACCCACTTCTTCACCAAACCCAGCCAAATCTCATCCTAAACCTCTGTTCCACGCTCTCTATGTACCCCATCTGTCTCACCCCTGTCTGTCTACCCCTCCCTTTTAGAATGTAAGCTCTCACGAGCAGAGCCCTCTTCCCTCATGTGCTTACTCTTTTCTTACTTTAATAATCTTCAGCTGCACCAAATCCAGCAGTCTTCTGCCACCTGATACTTATTCCAGTGTCATCTGCTGATGTAGCTATGTTTATTTACCCTGTACTTGTCCTATATTGTCGTCAACTGTAAGTTGCTGTTTTCCTGTTTGATTATTTGTTTATGTACTCTGTAATTGGGCACTGCGGAACCCTTGTGGCGCCATATAAATAAAGGATAATAATAATAATAAATAATATAATATATAGCAGTACGGTACAGTAGGCCACTGCTCTACCTACCTCTGTGTTGTCAAGTATACTATCCATCCATACCTGTGGTGCATTTTAGAAAAAAACATGTCTCGGCAGAGCAATCTATAAATCCATAATTTTTCAGACAGCAACAGTGGGTATTGTAATAGTCACCCAATCCATCACTTTTATAGGGTTACATGCACCCACATGCTACAGCCTGTCTCAATAATTTTACTGTCACGCTGTGTGTGTTTGTGTTTTTATTTGGGTATTTTTTGTAGTTGTAGAACTACAGGTACCAGCAAGCCCGTTATTTCCCTGCCTGCTGGTACTTGAGGTTCTCCAAGTACCAGCAAGCGGGGGAGGCTTGCTGGGCCTTGTAGTTCTACAAAAAAAAAAACAATATTCTTTTTTTACACACATGGCTATCAGCCCGGCACCCACCACCCAGGGGTGCTGGGGACAGCCTCGGGCTTCACCTCTGGCCCTTGGGTGCCTCGAGGGGAGGAACCTCTTGATTTAAGGGGTCCCCACTCCTCCAGGGAACCCCGGCCAGGGGTGACTAGTTGGAGCGGTAATGCCAGGGCCGCAGGGACCTACATCTGCATATGAAAAGAGAAAAGGGGCGTGCAGGGCATGGCAGCCTTTTGCGGCGCTTGGATGACCCCTAGTTCGCATTAAACACCTCCACCCTCCTTCGGTGTGGGGCTCATGTTGGCTATGCCCCAGCCCCTGAAGCATTCAAGCTGATTTCTTGCAGCAGCTGGGCACTGTAACAGCTCCAGAGCTGATCTGTAAGGCAAGTAAAAGGGTGTGGGCCCTGCAGCACTACCTGTAGTTCGCATTGTGCGTTGGAAGGCACAAATTAAGCAGACGGGAGAAGTCAGGATAGTGCGCAAGGGCATAGAAGGGAGCGGCTCAAGAAAAGAGAAGTGGAAACAGACAGCAAACTAGGCTGGAGAGAGACCTGAGACAAAGAGATCTGAATTATACGAGAGCCGACCAGGGGAAACACAAATTATGCAGTCAAGTTTCCCACATTTGGGGAAATCGCAGGAGCAGCACACCCAGAGTGCAATGGGTGAGCCTTGCCCTGGGAGAAGCACCTTCATGATCATAGTATCTCACCTGGCAGGTAAGTAGGAGTTGGGCTAGAGCTGGGGAGGGTCGCTGCTCGGGCACCCCCCTGTCAAGTGAAGGAGATCCAACTGAGGCAGCACAAGGAAACTCTCGAAACGAAGAACACTAGAATGAAAATTTTAAAGCCTCCTGTTAGTGCTTCATCTACACGGTATAGCCCTGAATATTTCAATGCGCAGCTCTTTGCAAAAGAGAGATATTGGCAAGGAAAAGCTGACTTGTACCTTTGCATTTTTCTCCCAAACGAAGGACACTAGAAAGAAAATTTTAAAGCCTCCTGTTAGGCCATCATCTACACGACATAGCCCTGAATTTTCCAATGCGTAGCTCTTTGCAAAAGAGAGATATTGGCAAGGAAAAGCTGTCTTGTACCTTTGCATTTTTCTCCCAAACGAAGGACACTAGAAAGAAAATTTTAAAGCCTCCTGTTAGGCCATCATCTACACGGCATAGCCCTGAATTTTCCAATGCACAGCTCTCTGCAAAAGAGAGATATTGGCAAGGAAAAGCTGTCTTGTACCATTGGATTTTTCTCCCAAACGAAGGACACTAGAATGAAAATTTTAAAGCCTCCTGTTAGTGCTTCATCTACACGGTATTGCCCTGAATTTTCCAATGCGTAGCTCTTTGCAAAAGAGAGATATTGGCAAGGAAAAGCTGTCTTGTACCTTTGCATTTTTCTCACAAACGAAGGACACTTGAAAGAAAATTTTAAAGCCTCCTGTTAGGCCATCATCTACACGGCATAGCCCTGAATTTTCCAATGCGCAGCTCTTTGCAAAAGAGAGATATTGGCAAGGAAAAGCTGTCTTGTACCTTTGCATTTTTCTCCCAAACGAAGGACACTAGAAAGAAAATTTTAAAGCCTCCTGTTAGGCCATCATCTACACGGCATAGCCCTGAATTTTCCAATGCGCAGCTCTTTGCAAAAGAGAGATATTGGCAAGGAAAAGCTGTCTTGTACCTTTGCATTTTTCTCCCAAACGAAGGACACTAGAAAGAAAATTTTAAAGCCTCCTGTTAGGGCTTCATCTACACGGTATAGCCCTGAATTTTCCAATGCGCAGCTCTTTGCAAAAGAGAGATATTGGCAAGGAAAAGCTGTCTTGTACTTTTGCATTTTTCTCCCAAACGAAGGACACTAGAAAGAAAATTTTAAAGCCTCCTGTTAGGCCATCATCTACACGGCATAGCCCTGAATTTTCCAATGCGCAGCTCTTTGCAAAAGAGAGATATTGGCAAGGAAAAGCTGTCTTGTACCTTTGCATTTTTCTCCCAAACGAAGGACACTAGAATGAAAATTTTAAAGCCTCCTGTTAGTGCTTCATCTACATGGTATAGCCCTGAATTTTCCAATGCGCAGCTCTTTGCAAAAGAGAGATATTGGCAAGTTAAAGCTGTCTTGTACCTTTGCATTTTTCTCCCAAACGAAGGACACTAGAAAGAAAATTTTAAAGCCTCCTGTTAGGCCATCATCTACACGGCATAGCCCTGAATTTTCCAATGCGCAGCTCTTTGCAAAAGAGAGATATTGGCAAGGAAAAGCTGTCTTGTACCTTTGCATTTTTCTCCCAAACGAAGGACACTAGAATGAAAATTTTAAAGCCTCCTATTAGTGCTTCATCTACACGGTATAGCCCTGAATTTTCCAATGCGCAGCTCTTTGCAAAAGAGAGATATTGGCAAGGAAAAGCTGTCTTATACCATTGGATTTTTCTCCCAAACGAAGGACACTAGAATGAAAATTTTAAAGCCTCCTGTTAGTGCTTCATCTACACGGTATAGCCCTGAATTTTCCAATGCGCAGCTCTTTGCAAAAGAGAGATATTGGCAAGGAAAAGCTGTCTTGTACCTTTGCATTTTTCTCCCAAACGAAGGACACTAGAAAGAAAATTTTAAAGCCTCCTGTTAGGCCATCATCTACACGGCATAGCCCTGAATTTTCCAATGCGCAGCTCTTTGCAAAAGAGAGATATTGGCAAGGAAAAGCTGTCTTGCACCTTTGCATTTTTATCCCAAACGAAGGACACTAGAAAGAAAATTTTAAAGCCTCCTGTTAGGCCATCATCTACCCGGCATAGCCCTGAATTTTCCAATACGCAGCTCTTTGCAAAAGAGAGATATTGGCAAGGAAAAGCTGTCTTGTACCTTTGCATTTTTCTCCCAAACGAAGGACACTATAAAGAAAATTTTAAAGCCTCCTGTTAGGCCATCATCTACATGGCATAGCCCTGAATTTTCCAATGCGCAGCTCTTTGCAAAAGAGAGATATTGGCAAGGAAAAGCTGTCTTGTACCTTTGCATTTTTCTCCCAAACGAAGGACACTAGAAAGAAAATTTTAAAGCCTCCTGTTAGGCCATCATCTACACGGCATAGCCCTGAATTTTCCAATGCGCAGCTCTTTGCAAAAGAGAGATATTGGCAAGGAAAAGCTGTCTTGTACCATTGGATTTTTCTCCCAAACGAAGGACACTAGAATAAAAATTTTAAAGCCTCCTGTTAGTGCTTCATCTACACGGTATAGCCCTGAATTTTCCAATGCGTAGCTCTTTGCAAAAGAGAGATATTGGCAAGGAAAAGCTGTCTTGTACCTTTGCATTTTTCTCCCAAACGAAGGACACTAGAAAGAAAATTTTAAAGCCTCCTGTTAGGCCATCATCTACACGGCATAGCCCTGAATTTTCCAATGCGCAGCTCTTTGCAAAAGAGAGATATTGGCAAGGAAAAGCTGTCTTGTACCTTTGCATTTTTCTCCCAAACGAAGGACACTAGAAAGAAAATTTTAAAGCCTCCTGTTAGGGCTTCATCTACACGGTATAGCCCTGAATTTTCCAATGCGCAGCTCTTTGCAAAAGAGAGATATTGGCAAGGAAAAGCTGTCTTGTACTTTTGCATTTTTCTCCCAAACGAAGGACACTAGAAAGAAAATTTTAAAGCCTCCTGTTAGGCCATCATCTACACGGCATAGCCCTGAATTTTCCAATGCGCAGCTCTTTGCAAAAGAGAGATATTGGCAAGGAAAAGCTGTCTTGTACCTTTGCATTTTTCTCCCAAACGAAGGACACTAGAAAGAAAATTTTAAAGCCTCCTGTTAGGGCTTCATCTACACGGTATAGCCCTGAATTTTCCAATGCGCAGCTCTTTGCAAAAGAGAGATATTGGCAAGGAAAAGCTGTCTTGTACTTTTGCATTTTTCTCCCAAACGAAGGACACTAGAAAGAAAATTTTAAAGCCTCCTGTTAGGCCATCATCTACACGGCATAGCCCTGAATTTTCCAATGCGCAGCTCTTTGCAAAAGAGAGATATTGGCAAGGAAAAGCTGTCTTGTACCTTTGCATTTTTCTCCCAAACGAAGGACACTAGAAAGAAAATTTTAAAGCCTCCTGTTAGGGCTTCATCTACACGGTATAGCCCTGAATTTTCCAATGCGCAGCTCTTTGCAAAAGAGAGATATTGGCAAGGAAAAGCTGTCTTGTACTTTTGCATTTTTCTCCCAAACGAAGGACACTAGAAAGAAAATTTTAAAGCCTCCTGTTAGGCCATCATCTACACGGCATAGCCCTGAATTTTCCAATGCGCAGCTCTTTGCAAAAGAGAGATATTGGCAAGGAAAAGCTGTCTTGTACCTTTGCATTTTTCTCCCAAACGAAGGACACTAGAATGAAAATTTTAAAGCCTCCTGTTAGTGCTTCATCTACATGGTATAGCCCTGAATTTTCCAATGCGCAGCTCTTTGCAAAAGAGAGATATTGGCAAGTTAAAGCTGTCTTGTACCTTTGCATTTTTCTCCCAAACGAAGGACACTAGAAAGAAAATTTTAAAGCCTCCTGTTAGGCCATCATCTACACGGCATAGCCCTGAATTTTCCAATGCGCAGCTCTTTGCAAAAGAGAGATATTGGCAAGGAAAAGCTGTCTTGTACCTTTGCATTTTTCTCCCAAACGAAGGACACTAGAATGAAAATTTTAAAGCCTCCTATTAGTGCTTCATCTACACGGTATAGCCCTGAATTTTCCAATGCGCAGCTCTTTGCAAAAGAGAGATATTGGCAAGGAAAAGCTGTCTTATACCATTGGATTTTTCTCCCAAACGAAGGACACTAGAATGAAAATTTTAAAGCCTCCTGTTAGTGCTTCATCTACACGGTATAGCCCTGAATTTTCCAATGCGCAGCTCTTTGCAAAAGAGAGATATTGGCAAGGAAAAGCTGTCTTGTACCTTTGCATTTTTCTCCCAAACGAAGGACACTAGAAAGAAAATTTTAAAGCCTCCTGTTAGGCCATCATCTACACGGCATAGCCCTGAATTTTCCAATGCGCAGCTCTTTGCAAAAGAGAGATATTGGCAAGGAAAAGCTGTCTTGCACCTTTGCATTTTTATCCCAAACGAAGGACACTAGAAAGAAAATTTTAAAGCCTCCTGTTAGGCCATCATCTACCCGGCATAGCCCTGAATTTTCCAATACGCAGCTCTTTGCAAAAGAGAGATATTGGCAAGGAAAAGCTGTCTTGTACCTTTGCATTTTTCTCCCAAACGAAGGACACTATAAAGAAAATTTTAAAGCCTCCTGTTAGGCCATCATCTACATGGCATAGCCCTGAATTTTCCAATGCGCAGCTCTTTGCAAAAGAGAGATATTGGCAAGGAAAAGCTGTCTTGTACCTTTGCATTTTTCTCCCAAACGAAGGACACTAGAAAGAAAATTTTAAAGCCTCCTGTTAGGCCATCATCTACACGGCATAGCCCTGAATTTTCCAATGCGCAGCTCTTTGCAAAAGAGAGATATTGGCAAGGAAAAGCTGTCTTGTACCATTGGATTTTTCTCCCAAACGAAGGACACTAGAATAAAAATTTTAAAGCCTCCTGTTAGTGCTTCATCTACACGGTATAGCCCTGAATTTTCCAATGCGTAGCTCTTTGCAAAAGAGAGATATTGGCAAGGAAAAGCTGTCTTGTACCTTTGCATTTTTCTCCCAAACGAAGGACACTAGAAAGAAAATTTTAAAGCCTCCTGTTAGGCCATCATCTACACGGCATAGCCCTGAATTTTCCAATGCGCAGCTCTTTGCAAAAGAGAGATATTGGCAAGGAAAAGCTGTCTTGTACCTTTGCATTTTTCTCCCAAACGAAGGACACTAGAAAGAAAATTTTAAAGCCTCCTGTTAGGGCTTCATCTACACGGTATAGCCCTGAATTTTCCAATGCGCAGCTCTTTGCAAAAGAGAGATATTGGCAAGGAAAAGCTGTCTTGTACCTTTGCATTTTTCTCCCAAACGAAGGACACTAGAATGAAAATTTTAAAGCCTCCTATTAGTGCTTCATCTACACGGTATAGCCCTGAATTTTCCAATGCGCAGCTCTTTGCAAAAGAGAGATATTGGCAAGGAAAAGCTGTCTTATACCATTGGATTTTTCTCCCAAACGAAGGACACTAGAATGAAAATTTTAAAGCCTCCTGTTAGTGCTTCATCTACACGGTATAGCCCTGAATTTTCCAATGCGCAGCTCTTTGCAAAAGAGAGATATTGGCAAGGAAAAGCTGTCTTGTACCTTTGCATTTTTCTCCCAAACGAAGGACACTAGAAAGAAAATTTTAAAGCCTCCTGTTAGGCCATCATCTACACGGCATAGCCCTGAATTTTCCAATGCGCAGCTCTTTGCAAAAGAGAGATATTGGCAAGGAAAAGCTGTCTTGCACCTTTGCATTTTTATCCCAAACGAAGGACACTAGAAAGAAAATTTTAAAGCCTCCTGTTAGGCCATCATCTACCCGGCATAGCCCTGAATTTTCCAATACGCAGCTCTTTGCAAAAGAGAGATATTGGCAAGGAAAAGCTGTCTTGTACCTTTGCATTTTTCTCCCAAACGAAGGACACTATAAAGAAAATTTTAAAGCCTCCTGTTAGGCCATCATCTACATGGCATAGCCCTGAATTTTCCAATGCGCAGCTCTTTGCAAAAGAGAGATATTGGCAAGGAAAAGCTGTCTTGTACCTTTGCATTTTTCTCCCAAACGAAGGACACTAGAAAGAAAATTTTAAAGCCTCCTGTTAGGCCATCATCTACACGGCATAGCCCTGAATTTTCCAATGCGCAGCTCTTTGCAAAAGAGAGATATTGGCAAGGAAAAGCTGTCTTGTACCATTGGATTTTTCTCCCAAACGAAGGACACTAGAATAAAAATTTTAAAGCCTCCTGTTAGTGCTTCATCTACACGGTATAGCCCTGAATTTTCCAATGCGTAGCTCTTTGCAAAAGAGAGATATTGGCAAGGAAAAGCTGTCTTGTACCTTTGCATTTTTCTCCCAAACGAAGGACACTAGAAAGAAAATTTTAAAGCCTCCTGTTAGGCCATCATCTACACGGCATAGCCCTGAATTTTCCAATGCGCAGCTCTTTGCAAAAGAGAGATATTGGCAAGGAAAAGCTGTCTTGTACCTTTGCATTTTTCTCCCAAACGAAGGACACTAGAAAGAAAATTTTAAAGCCTCCTGTTAGGGCTTCATCTACACGGTATAGCCCTGAATTTTCCAATGCGCAGCTCTTTGCAAAAGAGAGATATTGGCAAGGAAAAGCTGTCTTGTACTTTTGCATTTTTCTCCCAAACGAAGGACACTAGAAAGAAAATTTTAAAGCCTCCTGTTAGGCCATCATCTACACGGCATAGCCCTGAATTTTCCAATGCGCAGCTCTTTGCAAAAGAGAGATATTGGCAAGGAAAAGCTGTCTTGTACCTTTGCATTTTTCTCCCAAACGAAGGACACTAGAAAGAAAATTTTAAAGCCTCCTGTTAGGGCTTCATCTACACGGTATAGCCCTGAATTTTCCAATGCGCAGCTCTTTGCAAAAGAGAGATATTGGCAAGGAAAAGCTGTCTTGTACTTTTGCATTTTTCTCCCAAACGAAGGACACTAGAAAGAAAATTTTAAAGCCTCCTGTTAGGCCATCATCTACACGGCATAGCCCTGAATTTTCCAATGCGCAGCTCTTTGCAAAAGAGAGATATTGGCAAGGAAAAGCTGTCTTGTACCTTTGCATTTTTCTCCCAAACGAAGGACACTAGAAAGAAAATTTTAAAGCCTCCTGTTAGGGCTTCATCTACACGGTATAGCCCTGAATTTTCCAATGCGCAGCTCTTTGCAAAAGAGAGATATTGGCAAGGAAAAGCTGTCTTGTACTTTTGCATTTTTCTCCCAAACGAAGGACACTAGAAAGAAAATTTTAAAGCCTCCTGTTAGGCCATCATCTACACGGCATAGCCCTGAATTTTCCAATGCGCAGCTCTTTGCAAAAGAGAGATATTGGCAAGGAAAAGCTGTCTTGTACCTTTGCATTTTTCTCCCAAACGAAGGACACTAGAATGAAAATTTTAAAGCCTCCTGTTAGTGCTTCATCTACATGGTATAGCCCTGAATTTTCCAATGCGCAGCTCTTTGCAAAAGAGAGATATTGGCAAGTTAAAGCTGTCTTGTACCTTTGCATTTTTCTCCCAAACGAAGGACACTAGAAAGAAAATTTTAAAGCCTCCTGTTAGGCCATCATCTACACGGCATAGCCCTGAATTTTCCAATGCGCAGCTCTTTGCAAAAGAGAGATATTGGCAAGGAAAAGCTGTCTTGTACCTTTGCATTTTTCTCCCAAACGAAGGACACTAGAATGAAAATTTTAAAGCCTCCTATTAGTGCTTCATCTACACGGTATAGCCCTGAATTTTCCAATGCGCAGCTCTTTGCAAAAGAGAGATATTGGCAAGGAAAAGCTGTCTTATACCATTGGATTTTTCTCCCAAACGAAGGACACTAGAATGAAAATTTTAAAGCCTCCTGTTAGTGCTTCATCTACACGGTATAGCCCTGAATTTTCCAATGCGCAGCTCTTTGCAAAAGAGAGATATTGGCAAGGAAAAGCTGTCTTGTACCTTTGCATTTTTCTCCCAAACGAAGGACACTAGAAAGAAAATTTTAAAGCCTCCTGTTAGGCCATCATCTACACGGCATAGCCCTGAATTTTCCAATGCGCAGCTCTTTGCAAAAGAGAGATATTGGCAAGGAAAAGCTGTCTTGCACCTTTGCATTTTTATCCCAAACGAAGGACACTAGAAAGAAAATTTTAAAGCCTCCTGTTAGGCCATCATCTACCCGGCATAGCCCTGAATTTTCCAATACGCAGCTCTTTGCAAAAGAGAGATATTGGCAAGGAAAAGCTGTCTTGTACCTTTGCATTTTTCTCCCAAACGAAGGACACTATAAAGAAAATTTTAAAGCCTCCTGTTAGGCCATCATCTACATGGCATAGCCCTGAATTTTCCAATGCGCAGCTCTTTGCAAAAGAGAGATATTGGCAAGGAAAAGCTGTCTTGTACCTTTGCATTTTTCTCCCAAACGAAGGACACTAGAAAGAAAATTTTAAAGCCTCCTGTTAGGCCATCATCTACACGGCATAGCCCTGAATTTTCCAATGCGCAGCTCTTTGCAAAAGAGAGATATTGGCAAGGAAAAGCTGTCTTGTACCATTGGATTTTTCTCCCAAACGAAGGACACTAGAATAAAAATTTTAAAGCCTCCTGTTAGTGCTTCATCTACACGGTATAGCCCTGAATTTTCCAATGCGTAGCTCTTTGCAAAAGAGAGATATTGGCAAGGAAAAGCTGTCTTGTACCTTTGCATTTTTCTCCCAAACGAAGGACACTAGAAAGAAAATTTTAAAGCCTCCTGTTAGGCCATCATCTACACGGCATAGCCCTGAATTTTCCAATGCGCAGCTCTTTGCAAAAGAGAGATATTGGCAAGGAAAAGCTGTCTTGTACCTTTGCATTTTTCTCCCAAACGAAGGACACTAGAAAGAAAATTTTAAAGCCTCCTGTTAGGGCTTCATCTACACGGTATAGCCCTGAATTTTCCAATGCGCAGCTCTTTGCAAAAGAGAGATATTGGCAAGGAAAAGCTGTCTTGTACTTTTGCATTTTTCTCCCAAACGAAGGACACTAGAAAGAAAATTTTAAAGCCTCCTGTTAGGCCATCATCTACACGGCATAGCCCTGAATTTTCCAATGCGCAGCTCTTTGCAAAAGAGAGATATTGGCAAGGAAAAGCTGTCTTGTACCTTTGCATTTTTCTCCCAAACGAAGGACACTAGAAAGAAAATTTTAAAGCCTCCTGTTAGGGCTTCATCTACACGGTATAGCCCTGAATTTTCCAATGCGCAGCTCTTTGCAAAAGAGAGATATTGGCAAGGAAAAGCTGTCTTGTACTTTTGCATTTTTCTCCCAAACGAAGGACACTAGAAAGAAAATTTTAAAGCCTCCTGTTAGGCCATCATCTACACGGCATAGCCCTGAATTTTCCAATGCGCAGCTCTTTGCAAAAGAGAGATATTGGCAAGGAAAAGCTGTCTTGTACCTTTGCATTTTTCTCCCAAACGAAGGACACTAGAATGAAAATTTTAAAGCCTCCTGTTAGTGCTTCATCTACATGGTATAGCCCTGAATTTTCCAATGCGCAGCTCTTTGCAAAAGAGAGATATTGGCAAGGAAAAGCTGTCTTGTACCTTTGCATTTTTCTCCCAAACGAAGGACACTAGAAAGAAAATTTTAAAGCCTCCTGTTAGGCCATCATCTACACGGCATAGCCCTGAATTTTCCAATGCGCAGCTCTTTGCAAAAGAGAGATATTGGCAAGGAAAAGCTGTCTTGTACCTTTGCATTTTTCTCCCAAACGAAGGACACTAGAATGAAAATTTTAAAGCCTCCTATTAGTGCTTCATCTACACGGTATAGCCCTGAATTTTCCAATGCGCAGCTCTTTGCAAAAGAGAGATATTGGCAAGGAAAAGCTGTCTTATACCATTGGATTTTTCTCCCAAACGAAGGACACTAGAATGAAAATTTTAAAGCCTCCTGTTAGTGCTTCATCTACACGGTATAGCCCTGAATTTTCCAATGCGCAGCTCTTTGCAAAAGAGAGATATTGGCAAGGAAAAGCTGTCTTGTACCTTTGCATTTTTCTCCCAAACGAAGGACACTAGAAAGAAAATTTTAAAGCCTCCTGTTAGGCCATCATCTACACGGCATAGCCCTGAATTTTCCAATGCGCAGCTCTTTGCAAAAGAGAGATATTGGCAAGGAAAAGCTGTCTTGCACCTTTGCATTTTTATCCCAAACGAAGGACACTAGAAAGAAAATTTTAAAGCCTCCTGTTAGGCCATCATCTACCCGGCATAGCCCTGAATTTTCCAATACGCAGCTCTTTGCAAAAGAGAGATATTGGCAAGGAAAAGCTGTCTTGTACCTTTGCATTTTTCTCCCAAACGAAGGACACTAGAAAGAAAATTTTAAAGCCTCCTGTTAGGCCATCATCTACATGGCATAGCCCTGAATTTTCCAATGCGCAGCTCTTTGCAAAAGAGAGATATTGGCAAGGAAAAGCTGTCTTGTACCTTTGCATTTTTCTCCCAAACGAAGGACACTAGAAAGAAAATTTTAAAGCCTCCTGTTAGGCCATCATCTACACGGCATAGCCCTGAATTTTCCAATGCGCAGCTCTTTGCAAAAGAGAGATATTGGCAAGGAAAAGCTGTCTTGTACCATTGGATTTTTCTCCCAAACGAAGGACACTAGAATAAAAATTTTAAAGCCTCCTGTTAGTGCTTCATCTACACGGTATAGCCCTGAATTTTCCAATGCGTAGCTCTTTGCAAAAGAGAGATATTGGCAAGGAAAAGCTGTCTTGTACCTTTGCATTTTTCTCCCAAACGAAGGACACTAGAAAGAAAATTTTAAAGCCTCCTGTTAGGCCATCATCTACACGGCATAGCCCTGAATTTTCCAATGCGCAGCTC
Source organism: Pseudophryne corroboree (assembly GCF_028390025.1). Classification (NCBI taxonomy): domain Eukaryota; kingdom Metazoa; phylum Chordata; class Amphibia; order Anura; family Myobatrachidae; genus Pseudophryne; species Pseudophryne corroboree. The sequence goes on along the minus strand of NC_086451.1, from coordinate 161,926,476 downwards.
TTTGCAAAAGAGAGATATTGGCAAGGAAAAGCTGTCTTGTACCTTTGCATTTTTCTCCCAAACGAAGGACACTAGAAAGAAAATTTTAAAGCCTCCTGTTAGGCCATCATCTACACGGCATAGCCCTGAATTTTCCAATGCGCAGCTCTTTGCAAAAGAGAGATATTGGCAAGGAAAAGCTGTCTTGTACCTTTGCATTTTTCTCCCAAACGAAGGACACTAGAAAGAAAATTTTAAAGCCTCCTGTTAGGGCTTCATCTACACGGTATAGCCCTGAATTTTCCAATGCGCAGCTCTTTGCAAAAGAGAGATATTGGCAAGGAAAAGCTGTCTTGTACTTTTGCATTTTTCTCCCAAACGAAGGACACTAGAAAGAAAATTTTAAAGCCTCCTGTTAGGCCATCATCTACACGGCATAGCCCTGAATTTTCCAATGCGCAGCTCTTTGCAAAAGAGAGATATTGGCAAGGAAAAGCTGTCTTGTACCTTTGCATTTTTCTCCCAAACGAAGGACACTAGAATGAAAATTTTAAAGCCTCCTGTTAGTGCTTCATCTACATGGTATAGCCCTGAATTTTCCAATGCGCAGCTCTTTGCAAAAGAGAGATATTGGCAAGGAAAAGCTGTCTTGTACCTTTGCATTTTTCTCCCAAACGAAGGACACTAGAAAGAAAATTTTAAAGCCTCCTGTTAGGCCATCATCTACACGGCATAGCCCTGAATTTTCCAATGCGCAGCTCTTTGCAAAAGAGAGATATTGGCAAGGAAAAGCTGTCTTGTACCTTTGCATTTTTCTCCCAAACGAAGGACACTAGAATGAAAATTTTAAAGCCTCCTATTAGTGCTTCATCTACACGGTATAGCCCTGAATTTTCCAATGCGCAGCTCTTTGCAAAAGAGAGATATTGGCAAGGAAAAGCTGTCTTATACCATTGGATTTTTCTCCCAAACGAAGGACACTAGAATGAAAATTTTAAAGCCTCCTGTTAGTGCTTCATCTACACGGTATAGCCCTGAATTTTCCAATGCGCAGCTCTTTGCAAAAGAGAGATATTGGCAAGGAAAAGCTGTCTTGTACCTTTGCATTTTTCTCCCAAACGAAGGACACTAGAAAGAAAATTTTAAAGCCTTCTGTTAGGCCATCATCTACACGGCATAGCCCTGAATTTTCCAATGCGCAGCTCTTTGCAAAAGAGAGATATTGGCAAGGAAAAGCTGTCTTGCACCTTTGCATTTTTATCCCAAACGAAGGACACTAGAAAGAAAATTTTAAAGCCTCCTGTTAGGCCATCATCTACCCGGCATAGCCCTGAATTTTCCAATACGCAGCTCTTTGCAAAAGAGAGATATTGGCAAGGAAAAGCTGTCTTGTACCTTTGCATTTTTCTCCCAAACGAAGGACACTAGAAAGAAAATTTTAAAGCCTCCTGTTAGGCCATCATCTACATGGCATAGCCCTGAATTTTCCAATGCGCAGCTCTTTGCAAAAGAGAGATATTGGCAAGGAAAAGCTGTCTTGTACCTTTGCATTTTTCTCCCAAACGAAGGACACTAGAAAGAAAATTTTAAAGCCTCCTGTTAGGCCATCATCTACACGGCATAGCCCTGAATTTTCCAATGCGCAGCTCTTTGCAAAAGAGAGATATTGGCAAGGAAAAGCTGTCTTGTACCATTGGATTTTTCTCCCAAACGAAGGACACTAGAATAAAAATTTTAAAGCCTCCTGTTAGTGCTTCATCTACACGGTATAGCCCTGAATTTTCCAATGCGTAGCTCTTTGCAAAAGAGAGATATTGGCAAGGAAAAGCTGTCTTGTACCTTTGCATTTTTCTCCCAAACGAAGGACACTAGAAAGAAAATTTTAAAGCCTCCTGTTAGGCCATCATCTACACGGCATAGCCCTGAATTTTCCAATGCGCAGCTCTTTGCAAAAGAGAGATATTGGCAAGGAAAAGCTGTCTTGTACCTTTGCATTTTTCTCCCAAACGAAGGACACTAGAAAGAAAATTTTAAAGCCTCCTGTTAGGCCATCATCTACACGGCATAGCCCTGAATTTTCCAATGCGCAGCTCTTTGCAAAAGAGAGATATTGGCAAGGAAAAGCTGTCTTGTACCTTTGCATTTTTCTCCCAAACGAAGGACACTAGAAAGAAAATTTTAAAGCCTCCTGTTAGGGCTTCATCTACACGGTATAGCCCTGAATTTTCCAATGCGCAGCTCTTTGCAAAAGAGAGATATTGGCAAGGAAAAGCTGTCTTGTACTTTTGCATTTTTCTCCCAAACGAAGGACACTAGAAAGAAAATTTTAAAGCCTCCTGTTAGGCCATCATCTACACGGCATAGCCCTGAATTTTCCAATGCGCAGCTCTTTGCAAAAGAGAGATATTGGCAAGGAAAAGCTGTCTTGTACCTTTGCATTTTTATCCCAAACGAAGGACACTAGAATGAAAATTTTAAAGCCTCCTGTTAGTGCTTCATCTACATGGTATAGCCCTGAATTTTCCAATGCGCAGCTCTTTGCAAAAGAGAGATATTGGCAAGGAAAAGCTGTCTTGTACCTTTGCATTTTTCTCCCAAACGAAGGACACTAGAAAGAAAATTTTAAAGCCTCCTGTTAGGCCATCATCTACACGGCATAGCCCTGAATTTTCCAATGCGCAGCTCTTTGCAAAAGAGAGATATTGGCAAGGAAAAGCTGTCTTGTACCTTTGCATTTTTCTCCCAAACGAAGGACACTAGAATGAAAATTTTAAAGCCTCCTATTAGTGCTTCATCTACACGGTATAGCCCTGAATTTTCCAATGCGCAGCTCTTTGCAAAAGAGAGATATTGGCAAGGAAAAGCTGTCTTATACCATTGGATTTTTCTCCCAAACGAAGGACACTAGAATGAAAATTTTAAAGCCTCCTGTTAGTGCTTCATCTACACGGTATAGCCCTGAATTTTCCAATGCGCAGCTCTTTGCAAAAGAGAGATATTGGCAAGGAAAAGCTGTCTTGTACCTTTGCATTTTTCTCCCAAACGAAGGACACTAGAAAGAAAATTTTAAAGCCTCCTGTTAGGCCATCATCTACACGGCATAGCCCTGAATTTTCCAATGCGCAGCTCTTTGCAAAAGAGAGATATTGGCAAGGAAAAGCTGTCTTGTACCATTGGATTTTTCTCCCAAACGAAGGACACTAGAATAAAAATTTTAAAGCCTCCTGTTAGTGCTTCATCTACACGGTATAGCCCTGAATTTTCCAATGCGTAGCTCTTTGCAAAAGAGAGATATTGGCAAGGAAAAGCTGTCTTGTACCTTTGCATTTTTCTCCCAAACGAAGGACACTAGAAAGAAAATTTTAAAGCCTCCTGTTAGGCCATCATCTACACGGCATAGCCCTGAATTTTCCAATGCGCAGCTCTTTGCAAAAGAGAGATATTGGCAAGGAAAAGCTGTCTTGTACCTTTGCATTTTTCTCCCAAACGAAGGACACTAGAAAGAAAATTTTAAAGCCTCCTGTTAGGCCATCATCTACACGGCATAGCCCTGAATTTTCCAATGCGCAGCTCTTTGCAAAAGAGAGATATTGGCAAGGAAAAGCTGTCTTGTACCTTTGCATTTTTCTCCCAAACGAAGGACACTAGAAAGAAAATTTTAAAGCCTCCTGTTAGGGCTTCATCTACACGGTATAGCCCTGAATTTTCCAATGCGCAGCTCTTTGCAAAAGAGAGATATTGGCAAGGAAAAGCTGTCTTGTACTTTTGCATTTTTCTCCCAAACGAAGGACACTAGAAAGAAAATTTTAAAGCCTCCTGTTAGGCCATCATCTACACGGCATAGCCCTGAATTTTCCAATGCGCAGCTCTTTGCAAAAGAGAGATATTGGCAAGGAAAAGCTGTCTTGTACCTTTGCATTTTTCTCCCAAACGAAGGACACTAGAATGAAAATTTTAAAGCCTCCTGTTAGTGCTTCATCTACATGGTATAGCCCTGAATTTTCCAATGCGCAGCTCTTTGCAAAAGAGAGATATTGGCAAGGAAAAGCTGTCTTGTACCTTTGCATTTTTCTCCCAAACGAAGGACACTAGAAAGAAAATTTTAAAGCCTCCTGTTAGGCCATCATCTACACGGCATAGCCCTGAATTTTCCAATGCGCAGCTCTTTGCAAAAGAGAGATATTGGCAAGGAAAAGCTGTCTTGTACCTTTGCATTTTTCTCCCAAACGAAGGACACTAGAATGAAAATTTTAAAGCCTCCTATTAGTGCTTCATCTACACGGTATAGCCCTGAATTTTCCAATGCGCAGCTCTTTGCAAAAGAGAGATATTGGCAAGGAAAAGCTGTCTTATACCATTGGATTTTTCTCCCAAACGAAGGACACTAGAATGAAAATTTTAAAGCCTCCTGTTAGTGCTTCATCTACACGGTATAGCCCTGAATTTTCCAATGCGCAGCTCTTTGCAAAAGAGAGATATTGGCAAGGAAAAGCTGTCTTGTACCTTTGCATTTTTCTCCCAAACGAAGGACACTAGAAAGAAAATTTTAAAGCCTCCTGTTAGGCCATCATCTACACGGCATAGCCCTGAATTTTCCAATGCGCAGCTCTTTGCAAAAGAGAGATATTGGCAAGGAAAAGCTGTCTTGTACCATTGGATTTTTCTCCCAAACGAAGGACACTAGAATAAAAATTTTAAAGCCTCCTGTTAGTGCTTCATCTACACGGTATAGCCCTGAATTTTCCAATGCGTAGCTCTTTGCAAAAGAGAGATATTGGCAAGGAAAAGCTGTCTTGTACCTTTGCATTTTTCTCCCAAACGAAGGACACTAGAAAGAAAATTTTAAAGCCTCCTGTTAGGCCATCATCTACACGGCATAGCCCTGAATTTTCCAATGCGCAGCTCTTTGCAAAAGAGAGATATTGGCAAGGAAAAGCTGTCTTGTACCTTTGCATTTTTCTCCCAAACGAAGGACACTAGAAAGAAAATTTTAAAGCCTCCTGTTAGGCCATCATCTACACGGCATAGCCCTGAATTTTCCAATGCGCAGCTCTTTGCAAAAGAGAGATATTGGCAAGGAAAAGCTGTCTTGTACCTTTGCATTTTTATCCCAAACGAATGACACTAGAAAGAAAATTTTAAAGCCTCCTGTTAGGCCATCATCTACCCGGCATAGCCCTGAATTTTCCAATACGCAGCTCTTTGCAAAAGAGAGATATTGGCAAGGAAAAGCTGTCTTGTACCTTTGCATTTTTCTCCCAAACGAAGGACACTAGAAAGAAAATTTTAAAGCCTCCTGTTAGGCCATCATCTACATGGCATAGCCCTGAATTTTCCAATGCGCAGCTCTTTGCAAAAGAGAGATATTGGCAAGGAAAAGCTGTCTTGTACCTTTGCATTTTTCTCCCAAACGAAGGACACTAGAAAGAAAATTTTAAAGCCTCCTGTTAGGCCATCATCTACACGGCATAGCCCTGAATTTTCCAATGCGCAGCTCTTTGCAAAAGAGAGATATTGGCAAGGAAAAGCTGTCTTGTACCATTGGATTTTTCTCCCAAACGAAGGACACTAGAATAAAAATTTTAAAGCCTCCTGTTAGTGCTTCATCTACACGGTATAGCCCTGAATTTTCCAATGCGTAGCTCTTTGCAAAAGAGAGATATTGGCAAGGAAAAGCTGTCTTGTACCTTTGCATTTTTCTCCCAAACGAAGGACACTAGAAAGAAAATTTTAAAGCCTCCTGTTAGGCCATCATCTACACGGCATAGCCCTGAATTTTCCAATGCGCAGCTCTTTGCAAAAGAGAGATATTGGCAAGGAAAAGCTGTCTTGTACCTTTGCATTTTTCTCCCAAACGAAGGACACTAGAAAGAAAATTTTAAAGCCTCCTGTTAGGCCATCATCTACACGGCATAGCCCTGAATTTTCCAATGCGCAGCTCTTTGCAAAAGAGAGATATTGGCAAGGAAAAGCTGTCTTGTACCTTTGCATTTTTCTCCCAAACGAAGGACACTAGAATGAAAATTTTAAAGCCTCCTATTAGTGCTTCATCTACACGGTATAGCCCTGAATTTTCCAATGCGCAGCTCTTTGCAAAAGAGAGATATTGGCAAGGAAAAGCTGTCTTATACCATTGGATTTTTCTCCCAAACGAAGGACACTAGAATGAAAATTTTAAAGCCTCCTGTTAGTGCTTCATCTACACGGTATAGCCCTGAATTTTCCAATGCGCAGCTCTTTGCAAAAGAGAGATATTGGCAAGGAAAAGCTGTCTTGTACCTTTGCATTTTTCTCCCAAACGAAGGACACTAGAAAGAAAATTTTAAAGCCTCCTGTTAGGCCATCATCTACACGGCATAGCCCTGAATTTTCCAATGCGCAGCTCTTTGCAAAAGAGAGATATTGGCAAGGAAAAGCTGTCTTGCACCTTTGCATTTTTATCCCAAACGAAGGACACTAGAAAGAAAATTTTAAAGCCTCCTGTTAGGCCATCATCTACCCGGCATAGCCCTGAATTTTCCAATACGCAGCTCTTTGCAAAAGAGAGATATTGGCAAGGAAAAGCTGTCTTGTACCTTTGCATTTTTCTCCCAAACGAAGGACACTAGAAAGAAAATTTTAAAGCCTCCTGTTAGGCCATCATCTACACGGCATAGCCCTGAATTTTCCAATGCGCAGCTTTGTGCAAAAAAGAGATATTGGCAAGGAAAAGCTGTCTTGTACCATTGGATTTTTCTCCCAAACGAAGGACACTAGAATGAAAATTTTAAAGCCTCCTGTTAGGCCATCATCTACACGGCATAGCCCTGAATTTTCCAATGCGCAGCTCTTTGCAAAAGAGAGATATTGGCAAGGAAAAGCTGTCTTGTACCTTTGCATTTTTCTCCCAAACGAAGGACACTAGAAAGAAAATTTTAAAGCCTCCTGTTAGGGCTTCATCTACACGGTATAGCCCTGCATTTTCCAATGCGCAGCTCTTTGCAAAAGAGAGATATTGGCAAGGAAAATCTGTCTTGTACTTTTGCATTTTTCTCCCAAAAGAAGGACACTAGAAAGAAAATTTTAAAGCCTCCTGTTAGGCCATCATCTACACGGCATAGCCCTGAATTTTCCAATGCGCAGCTCTTAGCAAAAGAGAGATATTGGCAAGGAAAAGCTGTCTTGTACCTTTGCATTTTTCTCCCAAACGAAGGACACTAGAAAGAAAATTTTAAAGCCTCCTGTTAGGCCATCATCTACACGGCATAGCCCTGAATTTTCCAATGCGCAGCTTTGTGCAAAAGAGAGATATTGGCAAGGAAAAGCTGTCTTGTACCATTGGATTTTTCTCCCAAACGAAGGACACTAGAATGAAAATTTTAAAGCCTCCTGTTAGGCCATCATCTACACGGCATAGCCCTGAATTTTCCAATGCGCAGCTCTTTGCAAAATAGAGATATTGGCAAGGAAAAGCTGTCTTGTACCTTTGCATTTTTCTCCCAAACGAAGGACACTAGAAAGAAAATTTTAAAGCCTCCTGTTAGGCCATCATCTACACGGCATAGCCCTGAATTTTCCAATGCGCAGCTCTTTGCAAAAGAGAGATATTGGCAAGGAAAAGCTGTCTTGTACCTTTGCATTTTTCTCCCAAACGAAGGACACTAGAAAGAAAATTTTAAAGCCTCCTGTTAGGCCATCATCTACACGGCATAGCCCTGAATTTTCCAATGCGCAGCTCTTTGCAAAAGAGAGATATTGGCAAGGAAAAGCTGTCTTGTACCTTTGCATTTTTCTCCCAAACGAAGGACACTAGAAAGAAAATTTTAAAGCCTCCTGGTAGGCCATCATCTACACGGCATAGCCCTGAATTTTCCAATGCGCAGCTCTTTGCAAAAGAGAGATATTGGCAAGGAAAAGCTGTCTTGTACCTTTGCATTTTTCTCCCAAACGAAGGACACTAGAAAGAAAATTTTAAAGCCTCCTGTTAGGCCATCATCTACACGGCATAGCCCTGAATTTTCCAATGCGCAGCTCTTTGCAAAAGAGAGATATTGGCAAGGAAAAGCTGTCTTGTACCTGTGCATTTTTCTCCCAAACGAAGGACACTAGAAAGAAAATTTTAAAGCCTCCTGTTAGGCCATCATCTACACGGCATAGCCCTGAATTTTCCAATGCGCAGCTCTTTGCAAAAGAGAGATATTGGCAAGGAAAAGCTGTCTTGTACCTTTGCATTTTTCTCCCAAACGAAGGACACTAGAAAGAAAATTTTAAAACCTCCTGTTAGGCCATCATCTACACGGCATAGCCCTGAATTTTCCAATGCGCAGCTTTGTGCAAAAGAGAGATATTGGCAAGGAAAAGCTGTCTTGTACCATTGGATTTTTCTCCCAAACGAAGGACACTAGAATGAAAATTTTAAAGCCTCCTGTTAGGCCATCATCTACACGGCATAGCCCTGAATTTTCCAATGCGCAGCTCTTTGCAAAAGAGAGATATTGGCAAGGAAAAGCTGTCTTGTACCTTTGCATTTTTCTCCCAAACGAAGGACACTAGAAAGAAAATTTTAAAGCCTCCTGTTAGGCCATCATCTACACGGCATAGCCCTGAATTTTCCAATGCACAGCTCTTTGCAAAAGAGAGATATTGGCAAGGAAAAGCTGTCTTGTACCTTTGCATTTTTCTCCCAAACGAAGGACACTAGAAAGAAAATTTTAAAGCCTCCTGTTAGGCCATCATCTACACGGCATAGCCCTGAATTTTCCAATGCGCAGCTTTGTGCAAAAGAGAGATATTGGCAAGGAAAAGCTGTCTTGTACCATTGGATTTTTCTCCCAAACGAAGGACACTAGAATGAAAATTTTAAAGCCTCCTGTTAGGCCATCATCTACACGGCATAGCCCTGAATTTTCCAATGCGCAGCTCTTTGCAAAAGAGAGATATTGGCAAGGAAAAGCTGTCTTGTACCTTTGCATTTTTCTCCCAAACGAAGGACACTAGAAAGAAAATTTTAAAGCCTCCTGTTAGGCCATCATCTACACGGCATAGCCCTGAATTTTCCAATGCACAGCTCTTTGCAAAAGAGAGATATTGGCAAGGAAAAGCTGTCTTGTACCTTTGCATTTTTCTCCCAAACGAAGGACACTAGAAAGAAAATTTTAAAGCCTCCTGTTAGGCCATCATCTACACGGCATAGCCCTGAATTTTCCAATGCGCAGCTCTTTGCAAAAGAGAGATATTGGCAAGGAAAAGCTGTCTTGTACCTTTGCATTTTTCTCCCAAACGAAGGACACTAGAAAGAAAATTTTAAAGCCTCCTGTTAGGCCATCATCTACACGGCATAGCCCTGAATTTTCCAATGCGCAGCTCTTTGCAAAAGAGAGATATTGGCAAGGAAAAGCTGTCTTGTACTTTTGCATTTTTCTCCCAAACGAAGGACACTAGAAAGAAAATTTTAAAGCCTCCTGTTAGGCCATCATCTACACGGCATAGCCCTGAATTTTCCAATGCGCAGCTCTTTGCAAAAGAGAGATATTGGCAAGGAAAAGCTGTCTTGTACCTTTGCATTTTTCTCCCAAACGAAGGACACTAGAAAGAAAATTTTAAAGCCTCCTGTTAGGCCATCATCTACACGGCATAGCCCTGAATTTTCCAATGCGCAGCTCTTTGCAAAAGAGAGATATTAGCAAGGAAAAGCTGTCTTGTACCTTTGCATTTTTCTCCCAAACGAAGGACACTAGAAAGAAAATTTTAAAGCCTCCTGTTAGGCCATCATCTACACGGCATAGCCCTGAATTTTCCAATGCGCAACTTTGTGCAAAAGAGAGATATTGGCAAGGAAAAGCTGTCTTGTACCTTTGCATTTTCTCCCAAACGAAGGACACTAGAAAGAAAATTTTAAAGCCTCCTGTTAGGCCATCATCTACACGGCATAGCCCTGAATTTTCCAATGCGCAGCTCTTTGCAAAAGAGAGATATTGGCAAGGAAAAGCTGTCTTGTACCTTTGCATTTTTCTACCAAACGAAGGACACTAGAAAGAAAATTTTAAAGCCTCCTGTTAGGCCATCATCTACACGGCATAGCCCTGAATTTTCCAATGCGCAGCTTTGTGCAAAAGAGAGATATTGGCAAGGAAAAGCTGTCTTGTACCATTGGATTTTTCTCCCAAACGAAGGACACTAGAATGAAAATTTTAAAGCCTCCTGTTAGGCCATCATCTACACGGCATAGCCCTGAATTTTCCAATGCGCAGCTCTTTGCAAAAGAGAGATATTGGCAAGGAAAAGCTGTCTTGTACCTTTGCATTTTTCTCCAAAACGAAGGACACTAGAAAGAAAATTTTAAAGCCTCCTGTTAGGCCATCATCTACACGGCATAGCCCTAAATTTTCCAATGCGCAGCTCTTTGCAAAAGAGAGATATTGGCAAGGAAAAGCTGTCTTGTACCTTTGCATTTTTCTCCCAAACGAAGGACACTAGAAAGAAAATTTTAAAGCCTCCTGTTAGGCCATCATCTACACGGCATAGCCCTGAATTTTCCAATGCGCAGCTTTGTGCAAAAGAGAGATATTGGCAAGGAAAAGCTGTCTTGTACCATTGGATTTTTCTCCCAAACGAAGGACACTAGAATGAAAATTTTAAAGCCTCCTGTTAGGCCATCATCTACACGGCATAGCCCTGAATTTTCCAATGCGCAGCTCTTTGCAAAAGAGAGATATTGGCAAGGAAAAGCTGTCCTGTACCTTTGCATTTTTCTCCAAACGAAGGACACTAGAATAAAAATTTTAAAGCCTCCTGTTAGTGCTTCATCTACACGTTATAGCCCTGAATTTTCCAATGCCTATCTCTTTGCAAAAGAGAGATATCGACAAGGAAAAGCTGCATTGTACCTTTGCATTTTTCTCCCAAACGAAAGACACTAGAATGAAAATTTTAAAGCCTCCTGTTAGTGCTTCATCTACACGTTATAGCCCTGAATTTTCCAATGCCTATCTCTTTGCAAAAGAGAGATATCGGCAAGGAAAAGCTGCATTGTACCTTTGCATTTTTCTCCCAAACGAAAGACACTAGAATGAAAATTTTAAAGCCTCCTGTTAGTGCTTCATCTACACGTTATAGCCCTGAATTTTCCAATGCCTATCTCTTTGCAAAAGAGAGATATCGGCAAGGAAAAGCTGCATTGTACCTTTGCATTTTTCTCCCAAACGAAGGACACTAGAATGAAAATTTTAAAGCCTCCTGTTAGTGCTTCATCTACCCGTTATAGCCCTGAATTTTCTAATGCCTATCTCTTTGCAAAAGAGAGATATCGGCAAGGAAAAGCTATATTGTACCTTTGCATTTTTCTCCCAAACGAAGGACACTAGAATTAAAATTTTAAAGCCTCCTGTTAGTGCTTCATCTACACGTTATAGCCCTGAATTTTCCAATGCCTATCTCTTTGCAAAAGAGAGATATCGGCAAGGAAAAGCTATATTGTACCTTGGCATTTTTCTCCCAAACGAAGGACACTAGAATGAAAATTTTAAAGCCTCCTGTTAGTGCTTCATCTACACGTTATAGCCCTGAATTTTCCAATGCCTATCTCTTTGCAAAAGAGAGATATCGGCAAGGAAAAGCTGTATTGTACCTTTGCATTTTTCTCCCAAACGAAAGACACTAGAATGAAAATTTTAAAGCCTTCTGCTAGTGCTTCATCTACACGTTATAGCCCTGAATTTTCCAATGCCTATCTCTTTGCAAAAGAGAGATATCGGCAAGGAAAAGCTGCATTGTACCTTTGCATTTTTCTCCCAAACGAAAGACACTAGAATGAAAATTTTAAAGCCTCCTGTTAGTGCTTCATCTACACGTTATAGCCCTGAATTTTCCAATGCCTATCTCTTTGCAAAAGAGAGATATCGGCAAGGAAAAGCTGCATTGTACCTTTGCATTTTTCTCCCAAACGAAGGACACTAGAATGAAAATTTTAAAGCCTCCTGTTAGTGCTTCATCTACACGTTATAGCCCTGAATTTTCTAATGCCTATCTCTTTGCAAAAGAGAGATATCGGCAAGGAAAAGCTATATTGTACCTTTGCATTTTTCTCCCAAACGAAGGACACTAGAATGAAAATGTTAAAGCCTCCTGTTAGTGCTTCATCTACACGTTATAGCCCTGAATTTTCCAATGCCTATCTCTTTGCAAAAGAGAGATATCGGCAAGGAAAAGCTGCATTGTACCTTGGCATTTTTCTCCCAAACGAAGGACACTAGAATGAAAATTTTAAAGCCTCCTGTTAGTGCTTCATCTACACGTTATAGCCCTGAATTTTCCAATGCCTATCTCTTTGCAAAAGAGAGATATCGGCAAGGAAAAGCTGCATTGTACCTGTGCATTTTTCTCCCAAACGAAGGACACTAGAATGAAAATTTTAAAGCCTCCTGTTAGTGCTTCATCTACACGGTATAGTCCTGAATTTTCCAATGCCTATCTCTTTGCAAAAGAGAGATATCGGCAAGGAAAAGATGTATTGAACCTTTGCATTTTTCTCCCAAACGAAGGACACTAGAATGAAAATTTGAAAGCCTCCTGTTAGTGCTTCATCTACACGTTATAGCCCTGAATTTTCCAATGCCTATCTCTTTGCAAAAGAGAGATATCGGCAAGGAAAAGCTGCATTGTACCTTTGCATTTTTCTCCCAAACGAAGGACACTAGAATGAAAATTTTAAAGCCTCCTGTTAGTGTTTCGTCTACACGTTATAGCCCTGAATTTTCCAATGCCTATCTCTTTGCAAAAGAGAGATATCGGCAAGGAAAAGCTGTATTGTACCTTTGCATTTTTCTCCCAAACGAAGGACACTAGAATGAAAATTTGAAAGCCTCCTGTTAGTGCTTCATCTACACGTTATAGCCCTGAATTTTCCAATGCCTATCACTTTGCAAAAGACAGATATCGGCAAGGAAAAGCTGCATTGTACCTTTGCATTTTTCTCCCAAACGAAGGACACTAGAATGAAAATTTTAAAGCCTCCTGTTAGTGCTTCGTCTACACGTTATAGCCCTGAATTTTCCAATGCCTATCTCTTTGCAAAAGAGAGATATCGGCAAGGAAAAGCTGTATTGTACCTTTGCATTTTTCTCCCAAACGAAGGACACTAGAATGAAAATTTTAAAGCCTCCTGTTAGTGCTTCGTCTACACGTTATAGCCCTGAATTTTCCAATGCCTATCTCTTTGCAAAAGAGAGATATCGGCAAGGAAAAGCTGTATTGTACCTTTGCATTTTTCTCCCAAACGAAGGACACTAGAATGAAAATTTGAAAGCCTCCTGTTAGTGCTTCATCTACACGTTATAGCCCTGAATTTTCCAATGCCTATCTCTTTGCAAAAGAGAGATATCGGCAAGGAAAAGCTGTATTGTACCTTTGCATTTTTCTCCCAAACGAAAGACACTAGAATGAAAATTTTAAAGCCTCCTGTTAGTGCTTCATCTACACGTTATAGCCCTGAATTTTCCAATGCCTATCTCTTTGCAAAAGAGAGATATCGGCAAGGAAAAGCTGTATTGTACCTTTGCATTTTTCTCCCAAACGAAAGACACTAGAATGAAAATTTTAAAGCCTTCTGCTAGTGCTTCATCTACACGTTATAGCCCTGAATTTTCCAATGCCTATCTCTTTGCAAAAGAGAGATATCGGCAAGGAAAAGCTGCATTGTACCTTTGCATTTTTCTCCCAAACGAAAGACACTAGAATGAAAATTTTAAAGCCTCCTGTTAGTGCTTCATCTACACGTTATAGCCCTGAATTTTCCAATGCCTATCTCTTTGCAAAAGAGAGATATCGGCAAGGAAAAGCTGCATTGTACCTTTGCATTTTTCTCCCAAACGAAGGACACTAGAATGAAAATTTTAAAGCCTCCTGTTAGTGCTTCATCTACACGTTATAGCCCTGAATTTTCTAATGCCTATCTCTTTGCAAAAGAGAGATATCGGCAAGGAAAAGCTATATTGTACCTTTGCATTTTTCTCCCAAACGAAGGACACTAGAATGAAAATGTTAAAGCCTCCTGTTAGTGCTTCATCTACACGTTATAGCCCTGAATTTTCCAATGCCTATCTCTTTGCAAAAGAGAGATATCGGCAAGGAAAAGCTGCATTGTACCTTGGCATTTTTCTCCCAAACGAAGGACACTAGAATGAAAATTTTAAAGCCTCCTGTTAGTGCTTCATCTACACGTTATAGCCCTGAATTTTCCAATGCCTATCTCTTTGCAAAAGAGAGATATCGGCAAGGAAAAGCTGCATTGTACCTGTGCATTTTTCTCCCAAACGAAGGACACTAGAATGAAAATGTTAAAGCCTCCTGTTAGTGCTTCATCTACACGGTATAGCCCTGAATTTTCCAATGCCTATCTCTTTGCAAAAGAGAGATATTGGCAAGGAAAAGATGTATTGAACCTTTGCATTTTTCTCCCAAACGAAGGACACTAGAATGAAAATTTTAAAGCCTCCTGTTAGTGCTTCATCTACACGTTATAGCCCTGAATTTTCCAATGCCTATCTCTTTGCAAAAGAGAGATATCGGCAAGGAAAAGCTGCATTGTACCTTTGCATTTTTCTCCCAAACGAAGGACACTAGAATGAAAATTTGAAAGCCTCCTGTTAGTGCTTCATCTACACGTTATAGCCCTGAATTTTCCAATGCCTATCTCTTTGCAAAAGAGAGATATCGGCAAGGAAAAGCTGTATTGTACCTTTGCATTTTTCTCCCAAACGAAAGACACTAGAATGAAAATTTTAAAGCCTCCTGTTAGTGCTTCATCTACACGTTATAGCCCTGAATTTTCCAATGCCTATCTCTTTGCAAAAGAGAGATATCGGCAAGGAAAAGCTGTATTGTACCTTTGCATTTTTCTCCCAAACGAAAGACACTAGAATGAAAATTTTAAAGCCTTCTGCTAGTGCTTCATCTACACGTTATAGCCCTGAATTTTCCAATGCCTATCTCTTTGCAAAAGAGAGATATCGGCAAGGAAAAGCTGCATTGTACCTTTGCATTTTTCTCCCAAACGAAAGACACTAGAATGAAAATTTTAAAGCCTCCTGTTAGTGCTTCATCTACACGTTATAGCCCTGAATTTTCCAATGCCTATCTCTTTGCAAAAGAGAGATATCGGCAAGGAAAAGCTGCATTGTACCTTTGCATTTTTCTCCCAAACGAAGGACACTAGAATGAAAATTTTAAAGCCTCCTGTTAGTGCTTCATCTACACGTTATAGCCCTGAATTTTCTAATGCCTATCTCTTTGCAAAAGAGAGATATCGGCAAGGAAAAGCTATATTGTACCTTTGCATTTTTCTCCCAAACGAAGGACACTAGAATGAAAATGTTAAAGCCTCCTGTTAGTGCTTCATCTACACGTTATAGCCCTGAATTTTCCAATGCCTATCTCTTTGCAAAAGAGAGATATCGGCAAGGAAAAGCTGCATTGTACCTTGGCATTTTTCTCCCAAACGAAGGACACTAGAATGAAAATTTTAAAGCCTCCTGTTAGTGCTTCATCTACACGTTATAGCCCTGAATTTTCCAATGCCTATCTCTTTGCAAAAGAGAGATATCGGCAAGGAAAAGCTGCATTGTACCTGTGCATTTTTCTCCCAAACGAAGGACACTAGAATGAAAATGTTAAAGCCTCCTGTTAGTGCTTCATCTACACGGTATAGCCCTGAATTTTCCAATGCCTATCTCTTTGCAAAAGAGAGATATTGGCAAGGAAAAGATGTATTGAACCTTTGCATTTTTCTCCCAAACGAAGGACACTAGAATGAAAATTTTAAAGCCTCCTGTTAGTGCTTCATCTACACGTTATAGCCCTGAATTTTCCAATGCCTATCTCTTTGCAAAAGAGAGATATCGGCAAGGAAAAGCTGCATTGTACCTTTGCATTTTTCTCCCAAACGAAGGACACTAGAATGAAAATTTTAAAGCCTCCTGTTAGTGCTTCATCTACACGTTATAGCCCTGAATTTTCCAATGCCTATCACTTTGCAAAAGAGAGATATCGGCAAGGAAAAGCTGTATTGTACCTTTGCATTTTTCTCCCAAACGAAGGACACTAGAATGAAAATTTGAAAGCCTCCTGTTAGTGCTTCATCTACACGTTATAGCCCTGAATTTTCCAATGCCTATCTCTTTGCAAAAGAGAGATATCGGCAAGGAAAAGCTGCATTGTACCTTTGCATTTTTCTCCCAAACGAAGGACACTAGAATGAAAATTTTAAAGCCTCCTGTTAGTGCTTCGTCTACACGTTATAGTCCTGAATTTTCCAATGCCTATCTCTTTGCAAAAGAGAGATATCGGCAAGGAAAAGCTGCATTGTACCTTTGCATTTTTCTCCCAAACGAAGGACACTAGAATGAAAATTTGAAAGCCTCCTGTTAGTGCTTCATCTACACGTTATAGCCCTGAATTTTCCAATGCCTATCACTTTGCAAAAGAGAGATATCGGCAAGGAAAAGCTGCATTGTACCTTTGCATTTTTCTCCCAAACGAAGGACACTAGAATGAAAATTTTAAAGCCTCCTGTTAGAGCTTCGTCTACACGTTATAGCCCTGAATTTTCCAATGCCTATCTCTTTGCAAAAGAGAGATATCGGCAAGGAAAAGCTGTATTGTACCTTTGCATTTTTCTCCCAAACGAAGGACACTAGAATGAAAATTTGAAAGCCTCCTGTTAGTGCTTCATCTACACGTTATAGCCCTGAATTTTCCAATGCCTATCACTTTGCAAAAGACAGATATCGGCAAGGAAAAGCTGCATTGTACCTTTGCATTTTTCTCCCAAACGAAGGACACTAGAATGAAAATTTTAAAGCCTCCTGTTAGTGCTTCGTCTACACGTTATAGCCCTGAATTTTCCAATGCGCAGCTCTTTGCAAAAGAGAGATATTGGCAAGGAAAAGCTGTCTTGTACTTTTGCATTTTTCTCCCAAACGAAGGACACTAGAAAGAAAATTTTAAAGCCTCCTGTTAGGCCATCATCTACACGGCATAGCCCTGAATTTTCCAATGCGCAGCTCTTTGCAAAAGAGAGATATTGGCAAGGAAAAGCTGTCTTGTACCTTTGCATTTTTCTCCCAAACGAAGGACACTAGAAAGAAAATTTTAAAGCCTCCTGTTAGGCCATCATCTACACGGCATAGCCCTGAATTTTCCAATGCGCAGCTCTTTGCAAAAGAGAGATATTGGCAAGGAAAAGCTGTCTTGTACCTTTGCATTTTTCTCCCAAACGAAGGACACTAGAATGAAAATTTTAAAGCCTCCTGTTAGTGCTTCATCTACACGTTATAGCCCTGAATTTTCCAATGCCTATCTCTTTGCAAAAGAGAGATATCGCAAGGAAAAGCTGTATTGTACCTTTGCATTTTTCTCCCAAACGAAAGACACTAGAATGAAAATTTTAAAGCCTCCTGTTAGTGCTTCATCTACACGTTATAGCCCTGAATTTTCCAATGCCTATCTCTTTGCAAAAGAGAGATATCGGCAAGGAAAAGCTGCATTGTACCTTTGCCTTTTTCTCCCAAACGAAAGACACTAGAATGAAAAATTTAAAGCCTCCTGTTAGTGCTTCATCTACACGTTATAGCCCTGAATTTTCCAATGCCTATCTCTTTGCAAAAGAGAGATATCGGCAAGGAAAAGCTGCATTGTACCTTTGCATTTTTCTCCCAAACGAAGGACACTAGAATGAAAATTTTAAAGCCTCCTGTTAGTGCTTCATCTACACGTTATAGCCCTGAATTTTCTAATGCCTATCTCTTTGCAAAAGAGAGATATCGGCAAGGAAAAGCTATATTGTACCTTTGCATTTTTCTCCCAAACGAAGGACACTAGAATTAAAAATTTAAAGCCTCCTGTTAGTGCTTCATCTACACGTTATAGCCCTGAATTTTCCAATGCCTATCTCTTTGCAAAAGAGAGATATCGGCAAGGAAAAGCTATATTGTACCTTGGCATTTTTCTCCCAATCGAAGGACACTAGAATGAAAATGTTAAAGCCTCCTGTTAGTGCTTCATCTACACGTTATAGCCCTGAATTTTCCAATGCCTATCTCTTTGCAAAAGAGAGATATCGGCAAGGAAAAGCTATATTGTACCTTTGCATTTTTCTCCCAAACGAAGGACACTAGAATTAAAATTGTAAAGCCTCCTGTTAGTGCTTCATCTACACGTTATAGCCCTGAATTTTCCAATGCCTATCTCTTTGCAAAAGAGAGATATCGGCAAGGAAAAGCTATATTGTACCTTGGCATTTTTCTCCCAAACGAAGGACACTAGAATGAAAATTTTAAAGCCTCCTGTTAGTGCTTCATCTACACGTTATAGCCCTGAATTTTCCAATGCCTATCTCTTTGCAAAAGAGAGATATCGGCAAGGAAAAGCTGCATTGTACCTTGGCATTTTTCTCCCAAACGAAGGACACTAGAATGAAAATTTTAAAGCCTCCTGTTAGTGCTTCATCTACACGTTATAGCCCTGAATTTTCCAATGCCTATCTCTTTGCAAAAGAGAGATATCGGCAAGGAAAAGCTGTATTGTACCTTTGCATTTTTCTCCCAAACGAAAGACACTAGAATGAAAATTTTAAAGCCTCCTGTTAGTGCTTCATCTACACGTTATAGCCCTGAATTTTCCAATGCCTATCTCTTTGCAAAAGAGAGATATCGGCAAGGAAAAGCTGCATTGTACCTTGGCATTTTTCTCCCAAACGAAGGACACTAGAATGAAAATTTTAAAGCCTCCTGTTAGTGCTTCATCTACACGTTATAGCCCTGAATTTTCCAATGCCTATCTCTTTGCAAAAGAGAGATATCGGCAAGGAAAAGCTGTATTGTACCTTTGCATTTTTCTCCCAAACGAAAGACACTAGAATGAAAATTTGAAAGCCTCCTGTTAGTGCTTCATCTACACGTTATAGCCCTGAATTTTCCAATGCCTATCACTTTGCAAAAGAGAGATA
The DNA here is from genome assembly GCF_028390025.1 of Pseudophryne corroboree. Classification (NCBI taxonomy): domain Eukaryota; kingdom Metazoa; phylum Chordata; class Amphibia; order Anura; family Myobatrachidae; genus Pseudophryne; species Pseudophryne corroboree. The sequence continues at coordinate 161,907,518 of NC_086451.1, read as the reverse complement.
TCGGCAAGGAAAAGCTGCATTGTACCTTTGCATTTTTCTCCCAAACGAAGGACACTAGAATGAAAATTTTAAAGCCTCCTGTTAGTGTTTCGTCTACACGTTATAGCCCTGAATTTTCCAATGCCTATCTCTTTGCAAAAGAGAGATATCGGCAAGGAAAAGCTGTATTGTACCTTTGCATTTTTCTCCCAAACGAAGGACACTAGAATGAAAATTTGAAAGCCTCCTGTTAGTGCTTCATCTACACGTTATAGCCCTGAATTTTCCAATGCCTATCACTTTGCAAAAGACAGATATCGGCAAGGAAAAGCTGCATTGTACCTTTGCATTTTTCTCCCAAACGAAGGACACTAGAATGAAAATTTTAAAGCCTCCTGTTAGTGCTTCGTCTACACGTTATAGCCCTGAATTTTCCAATGCCTATCTCTTTGCAAAAGAGAGATATCGGCAAGGAAAAGCTGTATTGTACCTTTGCATTTTTCTCCCAAACGAAGGACACTAGAATGAAAATTTTAAAGCCTCCTGTTAGTGCTTCGTCTACACGTTATAGCCCTGAATTTTCCAATGCCTATCTCTTTGCAAAAGAGAGATATCGGCAAGGAAAAGCTGTATTGTACCTTTGCATTTTTCTCCCAAACGAAGGACACTAGAATGAAAATTTTAAAGCCTCCTGTTAGTGCTTCATCTACACGTTATAGCCCTGAATTTTCCAATGCCTATCTCTTTGCAAAAGAGAGATATCGGCAAGGAAAAGCTGCATTGTACCTTGGCATTTTTCTCCCAAACGAAGGACACTAGAATGAAAATTTTAAAGCCTCCTGTTAGTGCTTCATCTACACGTTATAGCCCTGAATTTTCCAATGCCTATCACTTTGCAAAAGACAGATATCGGCAAGGAAAAGCTGCATTGTACCTTTGCATTTTTCTCCCAAACGAAGGACACTAGAATGAAAATTTTAAAGCCTCCTGTTAGTGCTTCGTCTACACGTTATAGCCCTGAATTTTCCAATGCCTATCTCTTTGCAAAAGAGAGATATCGGCAAGGAAAAGCTGTATTGTACCTTTGCATTTTTCTCCCAAACGAAGGACACTAGAATGAAAATTTTAAAGCCTCCTGTTAGTGCTTCGTCTACACGTTATAGCCCTGAATTTTCCAATGCCTATCTCTTTGCAAAAGAGAGATATCGGCAAGGAAAAGCTGTATTGTACCTTTGCATTTTTCTCCCAAACGAAGGACACTAGAATGAAAATTTGAAAGCCTCCTGTTAGTGCTTCATCTACACGTTATAGCCCTGAATTTTCCAATGCCTATCTCTTTGCAAAAGAGAGATATCGGCAAGGAAAAGCTGTATTGTACCTTTGCATTTTTCTCCCAAACGAAAGACACTAGAATGAAAATTTTAAAGCCTCCTGTTAGTGCTTCATCTACACGTTATAGCCCTGAATTTTCCAATGCCTATCTCTTTGCAAAAGAGAGATATCGGCAAGGAAAAGCTGTATTGTACCTTTGCATTTTTCTCCCAAACGAAAGACACTAGAATGAAAATTTTAAAGCCTTCTGCTAGTGCTTCATCTACACGTTATAGCCCTGAATTTTCCAATGCCTATCTCTTTGCAAAAGAGAGATATCGGCAAGGAAAAGCTGCATTGTACCTTTGCATTTTTCTCCCAAACGAAAGACACTAGAATGAAAATTTTAAAGCCTCCTGTTAGTGCTTCATCTACACGTTATAGCCCTGAATTTTCCAATGTCTATCTCTTTGCAAAAGAGAGATATCGGCAAGGAAAAGCTGCATTGTACCTTTGCATTTTTCTCCCAAACGAAGGACACTAGAATGAAAATTTTAAAGCCTCCTGTTAGTGCTTCATCTACACGTTATAGCCCTGAATTTTCTAATGCCTATCTCTTTGCAAAAGAGAGATATCGGCAAGGAAAAGCTATATTGTACCTTTGCATTTTTCTCCCAAACGAAGGACACTAGAATGAAAATGTTAAAGCCTCCTGTTAGTGCTTCATCTACACGTTATAGCCCTGAATTTTCCAATGCCTATCTCTTTGCAAAAGAGAGATATCGGCAAGGAAAAGCTGCATTGTACCTTGGCATTTTTCTCCCAAACGAAGGACACTAGAATGAAAATTTTAAAGCCTCCTGTTAGTGCTTCATCTACACGTTATAGCCCTGAATTTTCCAATGCCTATCTCTTTGCAAAAGAGAGATATCGGCAAGGAAAAGCTGCATTGTACCTGTGCATTTTTCTCCCAAACGAAGGACACTAGAATGAAAATTTTAAAGCCTCCTGTTAGTGCTTCATCTACACGGTATAGCCCTGAATTTTCCAATGCCTATCTCTTTGCAAAAGAGAGATATTGGCAAGGAAAAGATGTATTGAACCTTTGCATTTTTCTCCCAAACGAAGGACACTAGAATGAAAATTTTAAAGCCTCCTGTTAGTGCTTCATCTACACGTTATAGCCCTGAATTTTCCAATGCCTATCTCTTTGCAAAAGAGAGATATCGGCAAGGAAAAGCTGCATTGTACCTTTGCATTTTTCTCCCAAACGAAGGACACTAGAATGAAAATTTTAAAGCCTCCTGTTAGTGCTTCGTCTACACGTTATAGTCCTGAATTTTCCAATGCCTATCTCTTTGCAAAAGAGAGATATCGGCAAGGAAAAGCTGCATTGTACCTTTGCATTTTTCTCCCAAACGAAGGACACTAGAATGAAAATTTGAAAGCCTCCTGTTAGTGCTTCATCTACACGTTATAGCCCTGAATTTTCCAATGCCTATCACTTTGCAAAAGAGAGATATCGGCAAGGAAAAGCTGCATTGTACCTTTGCATTTTTCTCCCAAACGAAGGACACTAGAATGAAAATTTTAAAGCCTCCTGTTAGAGCTTCGTCTACACGTTATAGCCCTGAATTTTCCAATGCCTATCTCTTTGCAAAAGAGAGATATCGGCAAGGAAAAGCTGTATTGTACCTTTGCATTTTTCTCCCAAACGAAGGACACTAGAATGAAAATTTGAAAGCCTCCTGTTAGTGCTTCATCTACACGTTATAGCCCTGAATTTTCCAATGCCTATCACTTTGCAAAAGACAGATATCGGCAAGGAAAAGCTGCATTGTACCTTTGCATTTTTCTCCCAAACGAAGGACACTAGAATGAAAATTTTAAAGCCTCCTGTTAGTGCTTCGTCTACACGTTATAGCCCTGAATTTTCCAATGCCTATCTCTTTGCAAAAGAGAGATATCGGCAAGGAAAAGCTGTATTGTACCTTTGCATTTTTCTCCCAAACGAAGGACACTAGAAAGAAAATTTTAAAGCCTCCTGTTAGGCCATCATCTACACGGCATAGCCCTGAATTTTCCAATGCGCAGCTCTTTGCAAAAGAGAGATATTGGCAAGGAAAAGCTGTCTTGTACCTTTGCATTTTTCTCCCAAACGAAGGACACTAGAAAGAAAATTTTAAAGCCTCCTGTTAGGCCATCATCTACACGGCATAGCCCTGAATTTTCCAATGCGCAGCTCTTTGCAAAAGAGAGATATTGGCAAGGAAAAGCTGTCTTGTACCTTTGCATTTTTCTCCCAAACGAAGGACACTAGAATGAAAATTTTAAAGCCTCCTGTTAGTGCTTCATCTACACGTTATAGCCCTGAATTTTCCAATGCCTATCTCTTTGCAAAAGAGAGATATCGGCAAGGAAAAGCTGTATTGTACCTTTGCATTTTTCTCCCAAACGAAAGACACTAGAATGAAAATTTTAAAGCCTCCTGTTAGTGCTTCATCTACACGTTATAGCCCTGAATTTTCCAATGCCTATCTCTTTGCAAAAGAGAGATATCGGCAAGGAAAAGCTGCATTGTACCTTTGCATTTTTCTCCCAAACGAAGGACACTAGAATGAAAATTTTAAAGCCTCCTGTTAGTGCTTCATCTACACGTTATAGCCCTGAATTTTCTAATGCCTATCTCTTTGCAAAAGAGAGATATCGGCAAGGAAAAGCTATATTGTACCTTTGCATTTTTCTCCCAAACGAAGGACACTAGAATTAAAATGTTAAAGCCTCCTGTTAGTGCTTCATCTACACGTTATAGCCCTGAATTTTCCAATGCCTATCTCTTTGCAAAAGAGAGATATCGGCAAGGAAAAGCTATATTGTACCTTTGCATTTTTCTCCCAAACGAAGGACACTAGAATTAAAATTGTAAAGCCTCCTGTTAGTGCTTCATCTACACGTTATAGCCCTGAATTTTCCAATGCCTATCTCTTTGCAAAAGAGAGATATCGGCAAGGAAAAGCTATATTGTACCTTGGCATTTTTCTCCCAAACGAAGGACACTAGAATGAAAATTTTAAAGCCTCCTGTTAGTGCTTCATCTACACGTTATAGCCCTGAATTTTCCAATGCCTATCTCTTTGCAAAAGAGAGATATCGGCAAGGAAAAGCTGCATTGTACCTTGGCATTTTTCTCCCAAACGAAGGACACTAGAATGAAAATTTTAAAGCCTCCTGTTAGTGCTTCATCTACACGTTATAGCCCTGAATTTTCCAATGCCTATCTCTTTGCAAAAGAGAGATATCGGCAAGGAAAAGCTGTATTGTACCTTTGCATTTTTCTCCCAAACGAAAGACACTAGAATGAAAATTTTAAAGCCTCCTGTTAGTGCTTCATCTACACGTTATAGCCCTGAATTTTCCAATGCCTATCTCTTTGCAAAAGAGAGATATCGGCAAGGAAAAGCTGTATTGTACCTTTGCATTTTTCTCCCAAACGAAAGACACTAGAATGAAAATTTTAAAGCCTCCTGTTAGTGCTTCATCTACACGTTATAGCCCTGAATTTTCCAATGCCTATCTCTTTGCAAAAGAGAGATATCGGCAAGGAAAAGCTATATTGTACCTTGGCATTTTTCTCCCAAACGAAGGACACTAGAATGAAAATTTTAAAGCCTCCTGTTAGTGCTTCATCTACACGTTATAGCCCTGAATTTTCCAATGCCTATCTCTTTGCAAAAGAGAGATATCGGCAAGGAAAAGCTGCATTGTACCTTGGCATTTTTCTCCCAAACGAAGGACACTAGAATGAAAATTTTAAAGCCTCCTGTTAGTGCTTCATCTACACGTTATAGCCCTGAATTTTCCAATGCCTATCTCTTTGCAAAAGAGAGATATCGGCAAGGAAAAGCTATATTGTACCTTTGCATTTTTCTCCCAAACGAAGGACACTAGAATTAAAATTGTAAAGCCTCCTGTTAGTGCTTCATCTACACGTTATAGCCCTGAATTTTCCAATGCCTATCTCTTTGCAAAAGAGAGATATCGGCAAGGAAAAGCTATATTGTACCTTGGCATTTTTCTCCCAAACGAAGGACACTAGAATGAAAATTTTAAAGCCTCCTGTTAGTGCTTCATCTACACGTTATAGCCCTGAATTTTCCAATGCCTATCTCTTTGCAAAAGAGAGATATCGGCAAGGAAAAGCTGCATTGTACCTTGGCATTTTTCTCCCAAACGAAGGACACTAGAATGAAAATTTTAAAGCCTCCTGTTAGTGCTTCATCTACACGTTATAGCCCTGAATTTTCCAATGCCTATCTCTTTGCAAAAGAGAGATATCGGCAAGGAAAAGCTGTATTGTACCTTTGCATTTTTCTCCCAAACGAAAGACACTAGAATGAAAATTTTAAAGCCTCCTGTTAGTGCTTCATCTACACGTTATAGCCCTGAATTTTCCAATGCCTATCTCTTTGCAAAAGAGAGATATCGGCAAGGAAAAGCTGTATTGTACCTTTGCATTTTTCTCCCAAACGAAAGACACTAGAATGAAAATTTTAAAGCCTCCTGTTAGTGCTTCATCTACACGTTATAGCCCTGAATTTTCCAATGCCTATCTCTTTGCAAAAGAGAGATATCGGCAAGGAAAAGCTATATTGTACCTTGGCATTTTTCTCCCAAACGAAGGACACTAGAATGAAAATTTTAAAGCCTCCTGTTAGTGCTTCATCTACACGTTATAGCCCTGAATTTTCCAATGCCTATCTCTTTGCAAAAGAGAGATATCGGCAAGGAAAAGCTGCATTGTACCTTGGCATTTTTCTCCCAAACGAAGGACACTAGAATGAAAATTTTAAAGCCTCCTGTTAGTGCTTCATCTACACGTTATAGCCCTGAATTTTCCAATGCCTATCTCTTTGCAAAAGAGAGATATCGGCAAGGAAAAGCTGTATTGTACCTTTGCATTTTTCTCCCAAACGAAAGACACTAGAATGAAAATTTGAAAGCCTCCTGTTAGTGCTTCATCTACACGTTATAGCCCTGAATTTTCCAATGCCTATCTCTTTGCAAAAGAGAGATATCGGCAAGGAAAAGCTGTATTGTACCTTTGCATTTTTCTCCCAAACGAAGGACACTAGAATGAAAATTTTAAAGCCTCCTGTTAGTGCTTCATCTACACGTTATAGCCCTGAATTTTCCAATGCCTATCTCTTTGCAAAAGAGAGATATCGGCAAGGAAAAGCTGCATTGTACCTTGGCATTTTTCTCCCAAACGAAGGACACTAGAATGAAAATTTTAAAGCCTCCTGTTAGTGCTTCATCTACACGTTATAGCCCTGAATTTTCCAATGCCTATCTCTTTGCAAAAGAGAGATATCGGCAAGGAAAAGCTGTATTGTACCTTTGCATTTTTCTCCCAAACGAAAGACACTAGAATGAAAATTTGAAAGCCTCCTGTTAGTGCTTCATCTACACGTTATAGCCCTGAATTTTCCAATGCCTATCACTTTGCAAAAGAGAGATATCGGCAAGGAAAAGCTGCATTGTACCTTTGCATTTTTCTCCCAAACGAAGGACACTAGAATGAAAATTTTAAAGCCTCCTGTTAGTGTTTCGTCTACACGTTATAGCCCTGAATTTTCCAATGCCTATCTCTTTGCAAAAGAGAGATATCGGCAAGGAAAAGCTGTATTGTACCTTTGCATTTTTCTCCCAAACGAAGGACACTAGAATGAAAATTTGAAAGCCTCCTGTTAGTGCTTCATCTACACGTTATAGCCCTGAATTTTCCAATGCCTATCACTTTGCAAAAGACAGATATCGGCAAGGAAAAGCTGCATTGTACCTTTGCATTTTTCTCCCAAACGAAGGACACTAGAATGAAAATTTTAAAGCCTCCTGTTAGTGCTTCGTCTACACGTTATAGCCCTGAATTTTCCAATGCCTATCTCTTTGCAAAAGAGAGATATCGGCAAGGAAAAGCTGTATTGTACCTTTGCATTTTTCTCCCAAACGAAGGACACTAGAATGAAAATTTTAAAGCCTCCTGTTAGTGCTTCGTCTACACGTTATAGCCCTGAATTTTCCAATGCCTATCTCTTTGCAAAAGAGAGATATCGGCAAGGAAAAGCTGTATTGTACCTTTGCATTTTTCTCCCAAACGAAGGACACTAGAATGAAAATTTTAAAGCCTCCTGTTAGTGCTTCATCTACACGTTATAGCCCTGAATTTTCCAATGCCTATCTCTTTGCAAAAGAGAGATATCGGCAAGGAAAAGCTGTATTGTACCTTTGCATTTTTCTCCCAAACGAAAGACACTAGAATGAAAATTTTAAAGCCTCCTGTTAGTGCTTCATCTACACGTTATAGCCCTGAATTTTCCAATGCCTATCTCTTTGCAAAAGAGAGATATCGGCAAGGAAAAGCTGTATTGTACCTTTGCATTTTTCTCCCAAACGAAAGACACTAGAATGAAAATTTGAAAGCCTCCTGTTAGTGCTTCATCTACACGTTATAGCCCTGAATTTTCCAATGCCTATCTCTTTGCAAAAGAGAGATATCGGCAAGGAAAAGCTGTATTGTACCTTTGCATTTTTCTCCCAAACGAAGGACACTAGAATGAAAATTTGAAAGCCTCCTGTTAGTGCTTCATCTACACGTTATAGCCCTGAATTTTCCAATGCCTATCACTTTGCAAAAGACAGATATCGGCAAGGAAAAGCTGCATTGTACCTTTGCATTTTTCTCCCAAACGAAGGACACTAGAATGAAAATTTTAAAGCCTCCTGTTAGTGCTTCGTCTACACGTTATAGCCCTGAATTTTCCAATGCCTATCTCTTTGCAAAAGAGAGATATCGGCAAGGAAAAGCTGTATTGTACCTTTGCATTTTTCTCCCAAACGAAGGACACTAGAATGAAAATTTTAAAGCCTCCTGTTAGTGCTTCGTCTACACGTTATAGCCCTGAATTTTCCAATGCCTATCTCTTTGCAAAAGAGAGATATCGGCAAGGAAAAGCTGTATTGTACCTTTGCATTTTTCTCCCAAACGAAGGACACTAGAATGAAAATTTTAAAGCCTCCTGTTAGTGCTTCATCTACACGTTATAGCCCTGAATTTTCCAATGCCTATCTCTTTGCAAAAGAGAGATATCGGCAAGGAAAAGCTGTATTGTACCTTTGCATTTTTCTCCCAAACGAAAGACACTAGAATGAAAATTTTAAAGCCTCCTGTTAGTGCTTCATCTACACGTTATAGCCCTGAATTTTCCAATGCCTATCTCTTTGCAAAAGAGAGATATCGGCAAGGAAAAGCTGTATTGTACCTTTGCATTTTTCTCCCAAACGAAGGACACTAGAAAGAAAATTTTAAAGCCTCCTGTTAGGCCATCATCTACACGGCATAGCCCTGAATTTTCCAATGCGCAGCTCTTTGCAAAAGAGAGATATTGGCAAGGAAAAGCTGTCTTGTACCTTTGCATTTTTCTCCCAAACGAAGGACACTAGAAAGAAAATTTTAAAGCCTCCTTTTAGGCCATCATCTACACGGCATAGCCCTGAATTTTCCAATGCGCAGCTCTTTGCAAAAGAGAGATATTGGCAAGGAAAAGCTGTCTTGTACCTTTGCATTTTTCTCCCAAACGAAGGACACTAGAATGAAAATTTTAAAGCCTCCTGTTAGTGCTTCATCTACACGTTATAGCCCTGAATTTTCCAATGCCTATCTCTTTGCAAAAGAGAGATATCGGCAAGGAAAAGCTGTATTGTACCTTTGCATTTTTCTCCCAAACGAAAGACACTAGAATGAAAATTTTAAAGCCTCCTGTTAGTGCTTCATCTACACGTTATAGCCCTGAATTTTCCAATGCCTATCTCTTTGCAAAAGAGAGATATCGGCAAGGAAAAGCTGCATTGTACCTTTGCATTTTTCTCCCAAACGAAGGACACTAGAATGAAAATTTTAAAGCCTCCTGTTAGTGCTTCATCTACACGTTATAGCCCTGAATTTTCTAATGCCTATCTCTTTGCAAAAGAGAGATATCGGCAAGGAAAAGCTATATTGTACCTTTGCATTTTTCTCCCAAACGAAGGACACTAGAATTAAAATGTTAAAGCCTCCTGTTAGTGCTTCATCTACACGTTATAGCCCTGAATTTTCCAATGCCTATCTCTTTGCAAAAGAGAGATATCGGCAAGGAAAAGCTATATTGTACCTTTGCATTTTTCTCCCAAACGAAGGACACTAGAATTAAAATTGTAAAGCCTCCTGTTAGTGCTTCATCTACACGTTATAGCCCTGAATTTTCCAATGCCTATCTCTTTGCAAAAGAGAGATATCGGCAAGGAAAAGCTATATTGTACCTTGGCATTTTTCTCCCAAACGAAGGACACTAGAATGAAAATTTTAAAGCCTCCTGTTAGTGCTTCATCTACACGTTATAGCCCTGAATTTTCCAATGCCTATCTCTTTGCAAAAGAGAGATATCGGCAAGGAAAAGCTGCATTGTACCTTGGCATTTTTCTCCCAAACGAAGGACACTAGAATGAAAATTTTAAAGCCTCCTGTTAGTGCTTCATCTACACGTTATAGCCCTGAATTTTCCAATGCCTATCTCTTTGCAAAAGAGAGATATCGGCAAGGAAAAGCTGTATTGTACCTTTGCATTTTTCTCCCAAACGAAAGACACTAGAATGAAAATTTTAAAGCCTCCTGTTAGTGCTTCATCTACACGTTATAGCCCTGAATTTTCCAATGCCTATCTCTTTGCAAAAGAGAGATATCGGCAAGGAAAAGCTGTATTGTACCTTTGCATTTTTCTCCCAAACGAAAGACACTAGAATGAAAATTTTAAAGCCTCCTGTTAGTGCTTCATCTACACGTTATAGCCCTGAATTTTCCAATGCCTATCTCTTTGCAAAAGAGAGATATCGGCAAGGAAAAGCTATATTGTACCTTGGCATTTTTCTCCCAAACGAAGGACACTAGAATGAAAATTTTAAAGCCTCCTGTTAGTGCTTCATCTACACGTTATAGCCCTGAATTTTCCAATGCCTATCTCTTTGCAAAAGAGAGATATCGGCAAGGAAAAGCTGCATTGTACCTTGGCATTTTTCTCCCAAACGAAGGACACTAGAATGAAAATTTTAAAGCCTCCTGTTAGTGCTTCATCTACACGTTATAGCCCTGAATTTTCCAATGCCTATCTCTTTGCAAAAGAGAGATATCGGCAAGGAAAAGCTGTATTGTACCTTTGCATTTTTCTCCCAAACGAAAGACACTAGAATGAAAATTTGAAAGCCTCCTGTTAGTGCTTCATCTACACGTTATAGCCCTGAATTTTCCAATGCCTATCACTTTGCAAAAGACAGATATCGGCAAGGAAAAGCTGCATTGTACCTTTGCATTTTTCTCCCAAACGAAGGACACTAGAATGAAAATTTTAAAGCCTCCTGTTAGTGCTTCGTCTACACGTTATAGCCCTGAATTTTCCAATGCCTATCTCTTTGCAAAAGAGAGATATCGGCAAGGAAAAGCTGTATTGTACCTTTGCATTTTTCTCCCAAACGAAGGACACTAGAATGAAAATTTTAAAGCCTCCTGTTAGTGCTTCGTCTACACGTTATAGCCCTGAATTTTCCAATGCCTATCTCTTTGCAAAAGAGAGATATCGGCAAGGAAAAGCTGTATTGTACCTTTGCATTTTTCTCCCAAACGAAGGACACTAGAATGAAAATTTGAAAGCCTCCTGTTAGTGCTTCATCTACACGTTATAGCCCTGAATTTTCCAATGCCTATCTCTTTGCAAAAGAGAGATATCGGCAAGGAAAAGCTATATTGTACCTGTGCATTTTTCTCCCAAACGAAGGACACTAGAATGAAAATTTTAAAGCCTCCTGTTAGTGCTTCATCTACACGTTATAGCCCTGAATTTTCCAATGCCTATCTCTTTGCAAAAGAGAGATATCGGCAAGGAAAAGCTGTATTGTACCTTTGCATTTTTCTCCCAAACGAAAGACACTAGAATGAAAATTTTAAAGCCTCCTGTTAGTGCTTCATCTACACGTTATAGCCCTGAATTTTCCAATGCCTATCTCTTTGCAAAAGAGAGATATCGGCAAGGAAAAGCTGCATTGTACCTTTGCATTTTTCTCCCAAACGAAGGACACTAGAATGAAAATTTTAAAGCCTCCTGTTAGTGCTTCATCTACACGTTATAGCCCTGAATTTTCTAATGCCTATCTCTTTGCAAAAGAGAGATATCGGCAAGGAAAAGCTATATTGTACCTTTGCATTTTTCTCCCAAACGAAGGACACTAGAATTAAAATGTTAAAGCCTCCTGTTAGTGCTTCATCTACACGTTATAGCCCTGAATTTTCCAATGCCTATCTCTTTGCAAAAGAGAGATATCGGCAAGGAAAAGCTATATTGTACCTTTGCATTTTTCTCCCAAACGAAGGACACTAGAATTAAAATTGTAAAGCCTCCTGTTAGTGCTTCATCTACACGTTATAGCCCTGAATTTTCCAATGCCTATCTCTTTGCAAAAGAGAGATATCGGCAAGGAAAAGCTATATTGTACCTTGGCATTTTTCTCCCAAACGAAGGACACTAGAATGAAAATTTTAAAGCCTCCTGTTAGTGCTTCATCTACACGTTATAGCCCTGAATTTTCCAATGCCTATCTCTTTGCAAAAGAGAGATATCGGCAAGGAAAAGCTATATTGTACCTTTGCATTTTTCTCCCAAACGAAGGACACTAGAATTAAAATTGTAAAGCCTCCTGTTAGTGCTTCATCTACACGTTATAGCCCTGAATTTTCCAATGCCTATCTCTTTGCAAAAGAGAGATATCGGCAAGGAAAAGCTATATTGTACCTTGGCATTTTTCTCCCAAACGAAGGACACTAGAATGAAAATTTTAAAGCCTCCTGTTAGTGCTTCATCTACACGTTATAGCCCTGAATTTTCCAATGCCTATCTCTTTGCAAAAGAGAGATATCGGCAAGGAAAAGCTATATTGTACCTTGGCATTTTTCTCCCAAACGAAGGACACTAGAATGAAAATTTTAAAGCCTCCTGTTAGTGCTTCATCTACACGTTATAGCCCTGAATTTTCCAATGCCTATCTCTTTGCAAAAGAGAGATATCGGCAAGGAAAAGCTATATTGTACCTTTGCATTTTTCTCCCAAACGAAGGACACTAGAATTAAAATTGTAAAGCCTCCTGTTAGTGCTTCATCTACACGTTATAGCCCTGAATTTTCCAATGCCTATCTCTTTGCAAAAGAGAGATATCGGCAAGGAAAAGCTATATTGTACCTTGGCATTTTTCTCCCAAACGAAGGACACTAGAATGAAAATTTTAAAGCCTCCTGTTAGTGCTTCATCTACACGTTATAGCCCTGAATTTTCCAATGCCTATCTCTTTGCAAAAGAGAGATATCGGCAAGGAAAAGCTGCATTGTACCTTGGCATTTTTCTCCCAAACGAAGGACACTAGAATGAAAATTTTAAAGCCTCCTGTTAGTGCTTCATCTACACGTTATAGCCCTGAATTTTCCAATGCCTATCTCTTTGCAAAAGAGAGATATCGGCAAGGAAAAGCTGTATTGTACCTTTGCATTTTTCTCCCAAACGAAAGACACTAGAATGAAAATTTTAAAGCCTCCTGTTAGTGCTTCATCTACACGTTATAGCCCTGAATTTTCCAATGCCTATCTCTTTGCAAAAGAGAGATATCGGCAAGGAAAAGCTGTATTGTACCTTTGCATTTTTCTCCCAAACGAAAGACACTAGAATGAAAATTTTAAAGCCTCCTGTTAGTGCTTCATCTACACGTTATAGCCCTGAATTTTCCAATGCCTATCTCTTTGCAAAAGAGAGATATCGGCAAGGAAAAGCTATATTGTACCTTGGCATTTTTCTCCCAAACGAAGGACACTAGAATGAAAATTTTAAAGCCTCCTGTTAGTGCTTCATCTACACGTTATAGCCCTGAATTTTCCAATGCCTATCTCTTTGCAAAAGAGAGATATCGGCAAGGAAAAGCTGCATTGTACCTTGGCATTTTTCTCCCAAACGAAGGACACTAGAATGAAAATTTTAAAGCCTCCTGTTAGTGCTTCATCTACACGTTATAGCCCTGAATTTTCCAATGCCTATCTCTTTGCAAAAGAGAGATATCGGCAAGGAAAAGCTGTATTGTACCTTTGCATTTTTCTCCCAAACGAAAGACACTAGAATGAAAATTTGAAAGCCTCCTGTTAGTGCTTCATCTACACGTTATAGCCCTGAATTTTCCAATGCCTATCACTTTGCAAAAGACAGATATCGGCAAGGAAAAGCTGCATTGTACCTTTGCATTTTTCTCCCAAACGAAGGACACTAGAATGAAAATTTTAAAGCCTCCTGTTAGTGCTTCGTCTACACGTTATAGCCCTGAATTTTCCAATGCCTATCTCTTTGCAAAAGAGAGATATCGGCAAGGAAAAGCTGTATTGTACCTTTGCATTTTTCTCCCAAACGAAGGACACTAGAATGAAAATTTTAAAGCCTCCTGTTAGTGCTTCGTCTACACGTTATAGCCCTGAATTTTCCAATGCCTATCTCTTTGCAAAAGAGAGATATCGGCAAGGAAAAGCTGTATTGTACCTTTGCATTTTTCTCCCAAACGAAGGACACTAGAATGAAAATTTTAAAGCCTCCTGTTAGTGCTTCATCTACACGTTATAGCCCTGAATTTTCCAATGCCTATCTCTTTGCAAAAGAGAGATATCGGCAAGGAAAAGCTGCATTGTACCTTGGCATTTTTCTCCCAAACGAAGGACACTAGAATGAAAATTTTAAAGCCTCCTGTTAGTGCTTCATCTACACGTTATAGCCCTGAATTTTCCAATGCCTATCTCTTTGCAAAAGAGAGATATCGGCAAGGAAAAGCTGTATTGTACCTTTGCATTTTTCTCCCAAACGAAAGACACTAGAATGAAAATTTGAAAGCCTCCTGTTAGTGCTTCATCTACACGTTATAGCCCTGAATTTTCCAATGCCTATCACTTTGCAAAAGAGAGATCTCGGCAAGGAAAAGCTGCATTGTACCTTTGCATTTTTCTCCCAAACGAAGGACACTAGAATGAAAATTTTAAAGCCTCCTGTTAGTGTTTCGTCTACACGTTATAGCCCTGAATTTTCCAATGCCTATCTCTTTGCAAAAGAGAGATATCGGCAAGGAAAAGCTGTATTGTACCTTTGCATTTTTCTCCCAAACGAAGGACACTAGAATGAAAATTTGAAAGCCTCCTGTTAGTGCTTCATCTACACGTTATAGCCCTGAATTTTCCAATGCCTATCACTTTGCAAAAGACAGATATCGGCAAGGAAAAGCTGCATTGTACCTTTGCATTTTTCTCCCAAACGAAGGACACTAGAATGAAAATTTTAAAGCCTCCTGTTAGTGCTTCGTCTACACGTTATAGCCCTGAATTTTCCAATGCCTATCTCTTTGCAAAAGAGAGATATCGGCAAGGAAAAGCTGTATTGTACCTTTGCATTTTTCTCCCAAACGAAGGACACTAGAATGAAAATTTTAAAGCCTCCTGTTAGTGCTTCGTCTACACGTTATAGCCCTGAATTTTCCAATGCCTATCTCTTTGCAAAAGAGAGATATCGGCAAGGAAAAGCTGTATTGTACCTTTGCATTTTTCTCCCAAACGAAGGACACTAGAATGAAAATTTGAAAGCCTCCTGTTAGTGCTTCATCTACACGTTATAGCCCTGAATTTTCCAATGCCTATCTCTTTGCAAAAGAGAGATATCGGCAAGGAAAAGCTGTATTGTACCTTTGCATTTTTCTCCCAAACGAAAGACACTAGAATGAAAATTTTAAAGCCTCCTGTTAGTGCTTCATCTACACGTTATAGCCCTGAATTTTCCAATGCCTATCTCTTTGCAAAAGAGAGATATCGGCAAGGAAAAGCTGTATTGTACCTTTGCATTTTTCTCCCAAACGAAAGACACTAGAATGAAAATTTTAAAGCCTTCTGCTAGTGCTTCATCTACACGTTATAGCCCTGAATTTTCCAATGCCTATCTCTTTGCAAAAGAGAGATATCGGCAAGGAAAAGCTGCATTGTACCTTTGCATTTTTCTCCCAAACGAAAGACACTAGAATGAAAATTTTAAAGCCTCCTGTTAGTGCTTCATCTACACGTTATAGCCCTGAATTTTCCAATGCCTATCTCTTTGCAAAAGAGAGATATCGGCAAGGAAAAGCTGCATTGTACCTTTGCATTTTTCTCCCAAACGAAGGACACTAGAATGAAAATTTTAAAGCCTCCTGTTAGTGCTTCATCTACACGTTATAGCCCTGAATTTTCTAATGCCTATCTCTTTGCAAAAGAGAGATATCGGCAAGGAAAAGCTATATTGTACCTTTGCATTTTTCTCCCAAACGAAGGACACTAGAATGAAAATGTTAAAGCCTCCTGTTAGTGCTTCATCTACACGTTATAGCCCTGAATTTTCCAATGCCTATCTCTTTGCAAAAGAGAGATATCGGCAAGGAAAAGCTGCATTGTACCTTGGCATTTTTCTCCCAAACGAAGGACACTAGAATGAAAATTTTAAAGCCTCCTGTTAGTGCTTCATCTACACGTTATAGCCCTGAATTTTCCAATGCCTATCTCTTTGCAAAAGAGAGATATCGGCAAGGAAAAGCTGCATTGTACCTGTGCATTTTTCTCCCAAACGAAGGACACTAGAATGAAAATTTTAAAGCCTCCTGTTAGTGCTTCATCTACACGGTATAGCCCTGAATTTTCCAATGCCTATCTCTTTGCAAAAGAGAGATATTGGCAAGGAAAAGATGTATTGAACCTTTGCATTTTTCTCCCAAACGAAGGACACTAGAATGAAAATTTTAAAGCCTCCTGTTAGTGCTTCATCTACACGTTATAGCCCTGAATTTTCCAATGCCTATCTCTTTGCAAAAGAGAGATATCGGCAAGGAAAAGCTGCATTGTACCTTTGCATTTTTCTCCCAAACGAAGGACACTAGAATGAAAATTTTAAAGCCTCCTGTTAGTGCTTCGTCTACACGTTATAGTCCTGAATTTTCCAATGCCTATCTCTTTGCAAAAGAGAGATATCGGCAAGGAAAAGCTGCATTGTACCTTTGCATTTTTCTCCCAAACGAAGGACACTAGAATGAAAATTTGAAAGCCTCCTGTTAGTGCTTCATCTACACGTTATAGCCCTGAATTTTCCAATGCCTATCACTTTGCAAAAGAGAGATATCGGCAAGGAAAAGCTGCATTGTACCTTTGCATTTTTCTCCCAAACGAAGGACACTAGAATGAAAATTTTAAAGCCTCCTGTTAGAGCTTCGTCTACACGTTATAGCCCTGAATTTTCCAATGCCTATCTCTTTGCAAAAGAGAGATATCGGCAAGGAAAAGCTGTATTGTACCTTTGCATTTTTCTCCCAAACGAAGGACACTAGAATGAAAATTTGAAAGCCTCCTGTTAGTGCTTCATCTACACGTTATAGCCCTGAATTTTCCAATGCCTATCACTTTGCAAAAGACAGATATCGGCAAGGAAAAGCTGCATTGTACCTTTGCATTTTTCTCCCAAACGAAGGACACTAGAATGAAAATTTTAAAGCCTCCTGTTAGTGCTTCGTCTACACGTTATAGCCCTGAATTTTCCAATGCCTATCTCTTTGCAAAAGAGAGATATCGGCAAGGAAAAGCTGTATTGTACCTTTGCATTTTTCTCCCAAACGAAGGACACTAGAATGAAAATTTTAAAGCCTCCTGTTAGTGCTTCGTCTACACGTTATAGCCCTGAATTTTCCAATGCCTATCTCTTTGCAAAAGAGAGATATCGGCAAGGAAAAGCTGTATTGTACCTTTGCATTTTTCTCCCAAACGAAGGACACTAGAATGAAAATTTTAAAGCCTCCTGTTAGTGCTTCATCTACACGTTATAGCCCTGAATTTTCCAATGCCTATCTCTTTGCAAAAGAGAGATATCGGCAAGGAAAAGCTGTATTGTACCTTTGCATTTTTCTCCCAAACGAAAGACACTAGAATGAAAATTTTAAAGCCTCCTGTTAGTGCTTCATCTACACGTTATAGCCCTGAATTTTCCAATGCCTATCTCTTTGCAAAAGAGAGATATCGGCAAGGAAAAGCTGTATTGTACCTTTGCATTTTTCTCCCAAACGAAAGACACTAGAATGAAAATTTGAAAGCCTCCTGTTAGTGCTTCATCTACACGTTATAGCCCTGAATTTTCCAATGCCTATCTCTTTGCAAAAGAGAGATATCGGCAAGGAAAAGCTGTATTGTACCTTTGCATTTTTCTCCCAAACGAAGGACACTAGAATGAAAATTTGAAAGCCTCCTGTTAGTGCTTCATCTACACGTTATAGCCCTGAATTTTCCAATGCCTATCACTTTGCAAAAGACAGATATCGGCAAGGAAAAGCTGCATTGTACCTTTGCATTTTTCTCCCAAACGAAGGACACTAGAATGAAAATTTTAAAGCCTCCTGTTAGTGCTTCGTCTACACGTTATAGCCCTGAATTTTCCAATGCCTATCTCTTTGCAAAAGAGAGATATCGGCAAGGAAAAGCTGTATTGTACCTTTGCATTTTTCTCCCAAACGAAGGACACTAGAATGAAAATTTTAAAGCCTCCTGTTAGTGCTTCGTCTACACGTTATAGCCCTGAATTTTCCAATGCCTATCTCTTTGCAAAAGAGAGATATCGGCAAGGAAAAGCTGTATTGTACCTTTGCATTTTTCTCCCAAACGAAGGACACTAGAATGAAAATTTTAAAGCCTCCTGTTAGTGCTTCATCTACACGTTATAGCCCTGAATTTTCCAATGCCTATCTCTTTGCAAAAGAGAGATATCGGCAAGGAAAAGCTGTATTGTACCTTTGCATTTTTCTCCCAAACGAAAGACACTAGAATGAAAATTTTAAAGCCTCCTGTTAGTGCTTCATCTACACGTTATAGCCCTGAATTTTCCAATGCCTATCTCTTTGCAAAAGAGAGATATCGGCAAGGAAAAGCTGTATTGTACCTTTGCATTTTTCTCCCAAACGAAGGACACTAGAAAGAAAATTTTAAAGCCTCCTGTTAGGCCATCATCTACACGGCATAGCCCTGAATTTTCCAATGCGCAGCTCTTTGCAAAAGAGAGATATTGGCAAGGAAAAGCTGTCTTGTACCTTTGCATTTTTCTCCCAAACGAAGGACACTAGAAAGAAAATTTTAAAGCCTCCTTTTAGGCCATCATCTACACGGCATAGCCCTGAATTTTCCAATGCGCAGCTCTTTGCAAAAGAGAGATATTGGCAAGGAAAAGCTGTCTTGTACCTTTGCATTTTTCTCCCAAACGAAGGACACTAGAATGAAAATTTTAAAGCCTCCTGTTTTTCGTCTACACGTTATAGCCCTGAATTTTCCAATGCCTATCTCTTTGCAAAAGAGAGATATCGGCAAGGAAAAGCTGTATTGTACCTTTGCATTTTTCTCCCAAACGAAGGACACTAGAATGAAAATTTTAAAGCCTCCTGTTAGTGCTTCATCTACACGTTATAGCCCTGAATTTTCCAATGCCTATCTCTTTGCAAAAGAGAGATATCGGCAAGGAAAAGCTGTATTGTACCTTTGCATTTTTCTCCCAAACGAAAGACACTAGAATGAAAATTTTAAAGCCTCCTGTTAGTGCTTCATCTACACGTTATAGCCCTGAATTTTCCAATGCCTATCTCTTTGCAAAAGAGAGATATCGGCAAGGAAAAGCTGTATTGTACCTTTGCATTTTTCTCCCAAACGAAGGACACTAGAAAGAAAATTTTAAAGCCTCCTGTTAGGCCATCATCTACACGGCATAGCCCTGAATTTTCCAATGCGCAGCTCTTTGCAAAAGAGAGATATTGGCAAGGAAAAGCTGTCTTGTACCTTTGCATTTTTCTCCCAAACGAAGGACACTAGAAAGAAAATTTTAAAGCCTCCTTTTAGGCCATCATCTACACGGCATAGCCCTGAATTTTCCAATGCGCAGCTCTTTGCAAAAGAGAGATATTGGCAAGGAAAAGCTGTCTTGTACCTTTGCATTTTTCTCCCAAACGAAGGACACTAGAATGAAAATTTTAAAGCCTCCTGTTAGTGCTTCATCTACACGTTATAGCCCTGAATTTTCCAATGCCTATCTCTTTGCAAAAGAGAGATATCGGCAAGGAAAAGCTGTATTGTACCTTTGCATTTTTCTCCCAAACGAAAGACACTAGAATGAAAATTTTAAAGCCTCCTGTTAGTGCTTCATCTACACGTTATAGCCCTGAATTTTCCAATGCCTATCTCTTTGCAAAAGAGAGATATCGGCAAGGAAAAGCTGCATTGTACCTTTGCATTTTTCTCCCAAACGAAGGACACTAGAATGAAAATTTTAAAGCCTCCTGTTAGTGCTTCATCTACACGTTATAGCCCTGAATTTTCTAATGCCTATCTCTTTGCAAAAGAGAGATATCGGCAAGGAAAAGCTATATTGTACCTTTGCATTTTTCTCCCAAACGAAGGACACTAGAATTAAAATGTTAAAGCCTCCTGTTAGTGCTTCATCTACACGTTATAGCCCTGAATTTTCCAATGCCTATCTCTTTGCAAAAGAGAGATATCGGCAAGGAAAAGCTATATTGTACCTTTGCATTTTTCTCCCAAACGAAGGACACTAGAATTAAAATTGTAAAGCCTCCTGTTAGTGCTTCATCTACACGTTATAGCCCTGAATTTTCCAATGCCTATCTCTTTGCAAAAGAGAGATATCGGCAAGGAAAAGCTATATTGTACCTTGGCATTTTTCTCCCAAACGAAGGACACTAGAATGAAAATTTTAAAGCCTCCTGTTAGTGCTTCATCTACACGTTATAGCCCTGAATTTTCCAATGCCTATCTCTTTGCAAAAGAGAGATATCGGCAAGGAAAAGCTGCATTGTACCTTGGCATTTTTCTCCCAAACGAAGGACACTAGAATGAAAATTTTAAAGCCTCCTGTTAGTGCTTCATCTACACGTTATAGCCCTGAATTTTCCAATGCCTATCTCTTTGCAAAAGAGAGATATCGGCAAGGAAAAGCTGTATTGTACCTTTGCATTTTTCTCCCAAACGAAAGACACTAGAATGAAAATTTTAAAGCCTCCTGTTAGTGCTTCATCTACACGTTATAGCCCTGAATTTTCCAATGCCTATCTCTTTGCAAAAGAGAGATATCGGCAAGGAAAAGCTGTATTGTACCTTTGCATTTTTCTCCCAAACGAAAGACACTAGAATGAAAATTTTAAAGCCTCCTGTTAGTGCTTCATCTACACGTTATAGCCCTGAATTTTCCAATGCCTATCTCTTTGCAAAAGAGAGATATCGGCAAGGAAAAGCTATATTGTACCTTGGCATTTTTCTCCCAAACGAAGGACACTAGAATGAAAATTTTAAAGCCTCCTGTTAGTGCTTCATCTACACGTTATAGCCCTGAATTTTCCAATGCCTATCTCTTTGCAAAAGAGAGATATCGGCAAGGAAAAGCTGCATTGTACCTTGGCATTTTTCTCCCAAACGAAGGACACTAGAATGAAAATTTTAAAGCCTCCTGTTAGTGCTTCATCTACACGTTATAGCCCTGAATTTTCCAATGCCTATCTCTTTGCAAAAGAGAGATATCGGCAAGGAAAAGCTGTATTGTACCTTTGCATTTTTCTCCCAAACGAAAGACACTAGAATGAAAATTTGAAAGCCTCCTGTTAGTGCTTCATCTACACGTTATAGCCCTGAATTTTCCAATGCCTATCACTTTGCAAAAGACAGATATCGGCAAGGAAAAGCTGCATTGTACCTTTGCATTTTTCTCCCAAACGAAGGACACTAGAATGAAAATTTTAAAGCCTCCTGTTAGTGCTTCGTCTACACGTTATAGCCCTGAATTTTCCAATGCCTATCTCTTTGCAAAAGAGAGATATCGGCAAGGAAAAGCTGTATTGTACCTTTGCATTTTTCTCCCAAACGAAGGACACTAGAATGAAAATTTTAAAGCCTCCTGTTAGTGCTTCGTCTACACGTTATAGCCCTGAATTTTCCAATGCCTATCTCTTTGCAAAAGAGAGATATCGGCAAGGAAAAGCTGTATTGTACCTTTGCATTTTTCTCCCAAACGAAGGACACTAGAATGAAAATTTTAAAGCCTCCTGTTAGTGCTTCATCTACACGTTATAGCCCTGAATTTTCCAATGCCTATCTCTTTGCAAAAGAGAGATATCGGCAAGGAAAAGCTGCATTGTACCTTGGCATTTTTCTCCCAAACGAAGGACACTAGAATGAAAATTTTAAAGCCTCCTGTTAGTGCTTCATCTACACGTTATAGCCCTGAATTTTCCAATGCCTATCTCTTTGCAAAAGAGAGATATCGGCAAGGAAAAGCTGTATTGTACCTTTGCATTTTTCTCCCAAACGAAAGACACTAGAATGAAAATTTGAAAGCCTCCTGTTAGTGCTTCATCTACACGTTATAGCCCTGAATTTTCCAATGCCTATCACTTTGCAAAAGAGAGATCTCGGCAAGGAAAAGCTGCATTGTACCTTTGCATTTTTCTCCCAAACGAAGGACACTAGAATGAAAATTTTAAAGCCTCCTGTTAGTGTTTCGTCTACACGTTATAGCCCTGAATTGTCCAATGCCTATCTCTTTGCAAAAGAGAGATATCGGCAAGGAAAAGCTGTATTGTACCTTTGCATTTTTCTCCCAAACGAAGGACACTAGAATGAAAATTTGAAAGCCTCCTGTTAGTGCTTCATCTACACGTTATAGCCCTGAATTTTCCAATGCCTATCACTTTGCAAAAGACAGATATCGGCAAGGAAAAGCTGCATTGTACCTTTGCATTTTTCTCCCAAACGAAGGACACTAGAATGAAAATTTTAAAGCCTCCTGTTAGTGCTTCGTCTACACGTTATAGCCCTGAATTTTCCAATGCCTATCTCTTTGCAAAAGAGAGATATCGGCAAGGAAAAGCTGTATTGTACCTTTGCATTTTTCTCCCAAACGAAGGACACTAGAATGAAAATTTTAAAGCCTCCTGTTAGTGCTTCGTCTACACGTTATAGCCCTGAATTTTCCAATGCCTATCTCTTTGCAAAAGAGAGATATCGGCAAGGAAAAGCTGTATTGTACCTTTGCATTTTTCTCCCAAACGAAGGACACTAGAATGAAAATTTGAAAGCCTCCTGTTAGTGCTTCATCTACACGTTATAGCCCTGAATTTTCCAATGCCTATCTCTTTGCAAAAGAGAGATATCGGCAAGGAAAAGCTGTATTGTACCTTTGCATTTTTCTCCCAAACGAAAGACACTAGAATGAAAATTTTAAAGCCTCCTGTTAGTGCTTCATCTACACGTTATAGCCCTGAATTTTCCAATGCCTATCTCTTTGCAAAAGAGAGATATCGGCAAGGAAAAGCTGTATTGTACCTTTGCATTTTTCTCCCAAACGAAAGACACTAGAATGAAAATTTTAAAGCCTTCTGCTAGTGCTTCATCTACACGTTATAGCCCTGAATTTTCCAATGCCTATCTCTTTGCAAAAGAGAGATATCGGCAAGGAAAAGCTGCATTGTACCTTTGCATTTTTCTCCCAAACGAAAGACACTAGAATGAAAATTTTAAAGCCTCCTGTTAGTGCTTCATCTACACGTTATAGCCCTGAATTTTCCAATGCCTATCTCTTTGCAAAAGAGAGATATCGGCAAGGAAAAGCTGCATTGTACCTTTGCATTTTTCTCCCAAACGAAGGACACTAGAATGAAAATTTTAAAGCCTCCTGTTAGTGCTTCATCTACACGTTATAGCCCTGAATTTTCTAATGCCTATCTCTTTGCAAAAGAGAGATATCGGCAAGGAAAAGCTATATTGTACCTTTGCATTTTTCTCCCAAACGAAGGACACTAGAATGAAAATGTTAAAGCCTCCTGTTAGTGCTTCATCTACACGTTATAGCCCTGAATTTTCCAATGCCTATCTCTTTGCAAAAGAGAGATATCGGCAAGGAAAAGCTGCATTGTACCTTGGCATTTTTCTCCCAAACGAAGGACACTAGAATGAAAATTTTAAAGCCTCCTGTTAGTGCTTCATCTACACGTTATAGCCCTGAATTTTCCAATGCCTATCTCTTTGCAAAAGAGAGATATCGGCAAGGAAAAGCTGCATTGTACCTGTGCATTTTTCTCCCAAACGAAGGACACTAGAATGAAAATTTTAAAGCCTCCTGTTAGTGCTTCATCTACACGGTATAGCCCTGAATTTTCCAATGCCTATCTCTTTGCAAAAGAGAGATATTGGCAAGGAAAAGATGTATTGAACCTTTGCATTTTTCTCCCAAACGAAGGACACTAGAATGAAAATTTTAAAGCCTCCTGTTAGTGCTTCATCTACACGTTATAGCCCTGAATTTTCCAATGCCTATCTCTTTGCAAAAGAGAGATATCGGCAAGGAAAAGCTGCATTGTACCTTTGCATTTTTCTCCCAAACGAAGGACACTAGAATGAAAATTTTAAAGCCTCCTGTTAGTGCTTCGTCTACACGTTATAGTCCTGAATTTTCCAATGCCTATCTCTTTGCAAAAGAGAGATATCGGCAAGGAAAAGCTGCATTGTACCTTTGCATTTTTCTCCCAAACGAAGGACACTAGAATGAAAATTTGAAAGCCTCCTGTTAGTGCTTCATCTACACGTTATAGCCCTGAATTTTCCAATGCCTATCACTTTGCAAAAGAGAGATATCGGCAAGGAAAAGCTGCATTGTACCTTTGCATTTTTCTCCCAAACGAAGGACACTAGAATGAAAATTTTAAAGCCTCCTGTTAGAGCTTCGTCTACACGTTATAGCCCTGAATTTTCCAATGCCTATCTCTTTGCAAAAGAGAGATATCGGCAAGGAAAAGCTGTATTGTACCTTTGCATTTTTCTCCCAAACGAAGGACACTAGAATGAAAATTTGAAAGCCTCCTGTTAGTGCTTCATCTACACGTTATAGCCCTGAATTTTCCAATGCCTATCACTTTGCAAAAGACAGATATCGGCAAGGAAAAGCTGCATTGTACCTTTGCATTTTTCTCCCAAACGAAGGACACTAGAATGAAAATTTTAAAGCCTCCTGTTAGTGCTTCGTCTACACGTTATAGCCCTGAATTTTCCAATGCCTATCTCTTTGCAAAAGAGAGATATCGGCAAGGAAAAGCTGTATTGTACCTTTGCATTTTTCTCCCAAACGAAGGACACTAGAAAGAAAATTTTAAAGCCTCCTGTTAGGCCATCATCTACACGGCATAGCCCTGAATTTTCCAATGCGCAGCTCTTTGCAAAAGAGAGATATTGGCAAGGAAAAGCTGTCTTGTACCTTTGCATTTTTCTCCCAAACGAAGGACACTAGAATGAAAATTTTAAAGCCTCCTGTTAGTGCTTCATCTACACGTTATAGCCCTGAATTTTCCAATGCCTATCTCTTTGCAAAAGAGAGATATCGGCAAGGAAAAGCTGTATTGTACCTTTGCATTTTTCTCCCAAACGAAAGACACTAGAATGAAAATTTTAAAGCCTCCTGTTAGTGCTTCATCTACACGTTATAGCCCTGAATTTTCCAATGCCTATCTCTTTGCAAAAGAGAGATATCGGCAAGGAAAAGCTGCATTGTACCTTTGCATTTTTCTCCCAAACGAAGGACACTAGAATTAAAATGTTAAAGCCTCCTGTTAGTGCTTCATCTACACGTTATAGCCCTGAATTTTCCAATGCCTATCTCTTTGCAAAAGAGAGATATCGGCAAGGAAAAGCTATATTGTACCTTTGCATTTTTCTCCCAAACGAAGGACACTAGAATTAAAATTGTAAAGCCTCCTGTTAGTGCTTCATCTACACGTTATAGCCCTGAATTTTCCAATGCCTATCTCTTTGCAAAAGAGAGATATCGGCAAGGAAAAGCTATATTGTACCTTGGCATTTTTCTCCCAAACGAAGGACACTAGAATGAAAATTTTAAAGCCTCCTGTTAGTGCTTCATCTACACGTTATAGCCCTGAATTTTCCAATGCCTATCTCTTTGCAAAAGAGAGATATCGGCAAGGAAAAGCTGCATTGTACCTTGGCATTTTTCTCCCAAACGAAGGACACTAGAATGAAAATTTTAAAGCCTCCTGTTAGTGCTTCATCTACACGTTATAGCCCTGAATTTTCCAATGCCTATCTCTTTGCAAAAGAGAGATATCGGCAAGGAAAAGCTGTATTGTACCTTTGCATTTTTCTCCCAAACGAAAGACACTAGAATGAAAATTTTAAAGCCTCCTGTTAGTGCTTCATCTACACGTTATAGCCCTGAATTTTCCAATGCCTATCTCTTTGCAAAAGAGAGATATCGGCAAGGAAAAGCTGTATTGTACCTTTGCATTTTTCTCCCAAACGAAAGACACTAGAATGAAAATTTTAAAGCCTCCTGTTAGTGCTTCATCTACACGTTATAGCCCTGAATTTTCCAATGCCTATCTCTTTGCAAAAGAGAGATATCGGCAAGGAAAAGCTATATTGTACCTTGGCATTTTTCTCCCAAACGAAGGACACTAGAATGAAAATTTTAAAGCCTCCTGTTAGTGCTTCATCTACACGTTATAGCCCTGAATTTTCCAATGCCTATCTCTTTGCAAAAGAGAGATATCGGCAAGGAAAAGCTGCATTGTACCTTGGCATTTTTCTCCCAAACGAAGGACACTAGAATGAAAATTTTAAAGCCTCCTGTTAGTGCTTCATCTACACGTTATAGCCCTGAATTTTCCAATGCCTATCTCTTTGCAAAAGAGAGATATCGGCAAGGAAAAGCTGTATTGTACCTTTGCATTTTTCTCCCAAACGAAAGACACTAGAATGAAAATTTGAAAGCCTCCTGTTAGTGCTTCATCTACACGTTATAGCCCTGAATTTTCCAATGCCTATCACTTTGCAAAAGACAGATATCGGCAAGGAAAAGCTGCATTGTACCTTTGCATTTTTCTCCCAAACGAAGGACACTAGAATGAAAATTTTAAAGCCTCCTGTTAGTGCTTCGTCTACACGTTATAGCCCTGAATTTTCCAATGCCTATCTCTTTGCAAAAGAGAGATATCGGCAAGGAAAAGCTGTATTGTACCTTTGCATTTTTCTCCCAAACGAAGGACACTAGAATGAAAATTTTAAAGCCTCCTGTTAGTGCTTCGTCTACACGTTATAGCCCTGAATTTTCCAATGCCTATCTCTTTGCAAAAGAGAGATATCGGCAAGGAAAAGCTGTATTGTACCTTTGCATTTTTCTCCCAAACGAAGGACACTAGAATGAAAATTTTAAAGCCTCCTGTTAGTGCTTCATCTACACGTTATAGCCCTGAATTTTCCAATGCCTATCTCTTTGCAAAAGAGAGATATCGGCAAGGAAAAGCTGCATTGTACCTTGGCATTTTTCTCCCAAACGAAGGACACTAGAATGAAAATTTTAAAGCCTCCTGTTAGTGCTTCATCTACACGTTATAGCCCTGAATTTTCCAATGCCTATCTCTTTGCAAAAGAGAGATATCGGCAAGGAAAAGCTGTATTGTACCTTTGCATTTTTCTCCCAAACGAAAGACACTAGAATGAAAATTTGAAAGCCTCCTGTTAGTGCTTCATCTACACGTTATAGCCCTGAATTTTCCAATGCCTATCACTTTGCAAAAGAGAGATCTCGGCAAGGAAAAGCTGCATTGTACCTTTGCATTTTTCTCCCAAACGAAGGACACTAGAATGAAAATTTTAAAGCCTCCTGTTAGTGTTTCGTCTACACGTTATAGCCCTGAATTGTCCAATGCCTATCTCTTTGCAAAAGAGAGATATCGGCAAGGAAAAGCTGTATTGTACCTTTGCATTTTTCTCCCAAACGAAGGACACTAGAATGAAAATTTGAAAGCCTCCTGTTAGTGCTTCATCTACACGTTATAGCCCTGAATTTTCCAATGCCTATCACTTTGCAAAAGACAGATATCGGCAAGGAAAAGCTGCATTGTACCTTTGCATTTTTCTCCCAAACGAAGGACACTAGAATGAAAATTTTAAAGCCTCCTGTTAGTGCTTCGTCTACACGTTATAGCCCTGAATTTTCCAATGCCTATCTCTTTGCAAAAGAGAGATATCGGCAAGGAAAAGCTGTATTGTACCTTTGCATTTTTCTCCCAAACGAAGGACACTAGAATGAAAATTTTAAAGCCTCCTGTTAGTGCTTCGTCTACACGTTATAGCCCTGAATTTTCCAATGCCTATCTCTTTGCAAAAGAGAGATATCGGCAAGGAAAAGCTGTATTGTACCTTTGCATTTTTCTCCCAAACGAAGGACACTAGAATGAAAATTTGAAAGCCTCCTGTTAGTGCTTCATCTACACGTTATAGCCCTGAATTTTCCAATGCCTATCTCTTTGCAAAAGAGAGATATCGGCAAGGAAAAGCTGTATTGTACCTTTGCATTTTTCTCCCAAACGAAAGACACTAGAATGAAAATTTTAAAGCCTCCTGTTAGTGCTTCATCTACACGTTATAGCCCTGAATTTTCCAATGCCTATCTCTTTGCAAAAGAGAGATATCGGCAAGGAAAAGCTGTATTGTACCTTTGCATTTTTCTCCCAAACGAAAGACACTAGAATGAAAATTTTAAAGCCTTCTGCTAGTGCTTCATCTACACGTTATAGCCCTGAATTTTCCAATGCCTATCTCTTTGCAAAAGAGAGATATCGGCAAGGAAAAGCTGCATTGTACCTTTGCATTTTTCTCCCAAACGAAAGACACTAGAATGAAAATTTTAAAGCCTCCTGTTAGTGCTTCATCTACACGTTATAGCCCTGAATTTTCCAATGCCTATCTCTTTGCAAAAGAGAGATATCGGCAAGGAAAAGCTGCATTGTACCTTTGCATTTTTCTCCCAAACGAAGGACACTAGAATGAAAATTTTAAAGCCTCCTGTTAGTGCTTCATCTACACGTTATAGCCCTGAATTTTCTAATGCCTATCTCTTTGCAAAAGAGAGATATCGGCAAGGAAAAGCTATATTGTACCTTTGCATTTTTCTCCCAAACGAAGGACACTAGAATGAAAATGTTAAAGCCTCCTGTTAGTGCTTCATCTACACGTTATAGCCCTGAATTTTCCAATGCCTATCTCTTTGCAAAAGAGAGATATCGGCAAGGAAAAGCTGCATTGTACCTTGGCATTTTTCTCCCAAACGAAGGACACTAGAATGAAAATTTTAAAGCCTCCTGTTAGTGCTTCATCTACACGTTATAGCCCTGAATTTTCCAATGCCTATCTCTTTGCAAAAGAGAGATATCGGCAAGGAAAAGCTGCATTGTACCTGTGCATTTTTCTCCCAAACGAAGGACACTAGAATGAAAATTTTAAAGCCTCCTGTTAGTGCTTCATCTACACGGTATAGCCCTGAATTTTCCAATGCCTATCTCTTTGCAAAAGAGAGATATTGGCAAGGAAAAGATGTATTGAACCTTTGCATTTTTCTCCCAAACGAAGGACACTAGAATGAAAATTTTAAAGCCTCCTGTTAGTGCTTCATCTACACGTTATAGCCCTGAATTTTCCAATGCCTATCTCTTTGCAAAAGAGAGATATCGGCAAGGAAAAGCTGCATTGTACCTTTGCATTTTTCTCCCAAACGAAGGACACTAGAATGAAAATTTTAAAGCCTCCTGTTAGTGCTTCGTCTACACGTTATAGTCCTGAATTTTCCAATGCCTATCTCTTTGCAAAAGAGAGATATCGGCAAGGAAAAGCTGCATTGTACCTTTGCATTTTTCTCCCAAACGAAGGACACTAGAATGAAAATTTGAAAGCCTCCTGTTAGTGCTTCATCTACACGTTATAGCCCTGAATTTTCCAATGCCTATCACTTTGCAAAAGAGAGATATCGGCAAGGAAAAGCTGCATTGTACCTTTGCATTTTTCTCCCAAACGAAGGACACTAGAATGAAAATTTTAAAGCCTCCTGTTAGAGCTTCGTCTACACGTTATAGCCCTGAATTTTCCAATGCCTATCTCTTTGCAAAAGAGAGATATCGGCAAGGAAAAGCTGTATTGTACCTTTGCATTTTTCTCCCAAACGAAGGACACTAGAATGAAAATTTGAAAGCCTCCTGTTAGTGCTTCATCTACACGTTATAGCCCTGAATTTTCCAATGCCTATCACTTTGCAAAAGACAGATATCGGCAAGGAAAAGCTGCATTGTACCTTTGCATTTTTCTCCCAAACGAAGGACACTAGAATGAAAATTTTAAAGCCTCCTGTTAGTGCTTCGTCTACACGTTATAGCCCTGAATTTTCCAATGCCTATCTCTTTGCAAAAGAGAGATATCGGCAAGGAAAAGCTGTATTGTACCTTTGCATTTTTCTCCCAAACGAAGGACACTAGAAAGAAAATTTTAAAGCCTCCTGTTAGGCCATCATCTACACGGCATAGCCCTGAATTTTCCAATGCGCAGCTCTTTGCAAAAGAGAGATATTGGCAAGGAAAAGCTGTCTTGTACCTTTGCATTTTTCTCCCAAACGAAGGACACTAGAAAGAAAATTTTAAAGCCTCCTGTTAGGCCATCATCTACACGGCATAGCCCTGAATTTTCCAATGCGCAGCTCTTTGCAAAAGAGAGATATTGGCAAGGAAAAGCTGTCTTGTACCTTTGCATTTTTCTCCCAAACGAAGGACACTAGAATGAAAATTTTAAAGCCTCCTGTTAGTGCTTCATCTACACGTTATAGCCCTGAATTTTCCAATGCCTATCTCTTTGCAAAAGAGAGATATCGGCAAGGAAAAGCTGTATTGTACCTTTGCATTTTTCTCCCAAACGAAAGACACTAGAATGAAAATTTTAAAGCCTCCTGTTAGTGCTTCATCTACACGTTATAGCCCTGAATTTTCCAATGCCTATCTCTTTGCAAAAGAGAGATATCGGCAAGGAAAAGCTGCATTGTACCTTTGCCTTTTTCTCCCAAACGAAAGACACTAGAATGAAAAATTTAAAGCCTCCTGTTAGTGCTTCATCTACACGTTATAGCCCTGAATTTTCCAATGCCTATCTCTTTGCAAAAGAGAGATATCGGCAAGGAAAAGCTGCATTGTACCTTTGCATTTTTCTCCCAAACGAAGGACACTAGAATGAAAATTTTAAAGCCTCCTGTTAGTGCTTCATCTACACGTTATAGCCCTGAATTTTCTAATGCCTATCTCTTTGCAAAAGAGAGATATCGGCAAGGAAAAGCTATATTGTACCTTTGCATTTTTCTCCCAAACGAAGGACACTAGAATTAAAATTTTAAAGCCTCCTGTTAGTGCTTCATCTACACGTTATAGCCCTGAATTTTCCAATGCCTATCTCTTTGCAAAAGAGAGATATCGGCAAGGAAAAGCTATATTGTACCTTGGCATTTTTCTCCCAAACGAAGGACACTAGAATGAAAATGTTAAAGCCTCCTGTTAGTGCTTCATCTACACGTTATAGCCCTGAATTTTCCAATGCCTATCTCTTTGCAAAAGAGAGATATCGGCAAGGAAAAGCTATATTGTACCTTTGCATTTTTCTCCCAAACGAAGGACACTAGAATTAAAATTGTAAAGCCTCCTGTTAGTGCTTCATCTACACGTTATAGCCCTGAATTTTCCAATGCCTATCTCTTTGCAAAAGAGAGATATCGGCAAGGAAAAGCTATATTGTACCTTGGCATTTTTCTCCCAAACGAAGGACACTAGAATGAAAATTTTAAAGCCTCCTGTTAGTGCTTCATCTACACGTTATAGCCCTGAATTTTCCAATGCCTATCTCTTTGCAAAAGAGAGATATCGGCAAGGAAAAGCTGCATTGTACCTTGGCATTTTTCTCCCAAACGAAAGACACTAGAATGAAAATTTTAAAGCCTCCTGTTAGTGCTTCATCTACACGTTATAGCCCTGAATTTTCCAATGCCTATCTCTTTGCAAAAGAGAGATATCGGCAAGGAAAAGCTGTATTGTACCTTTGCATTTTTCTCCCAAACGAAAGACACTAGAATGAAAATTTTAAAGCCTCCTGTTAGTGCTTCATCTACACGTTATAGCCCTGAATTTTCCAATGCCTATCTCTTTGCAAAAGAGAGATATCGGCAAGGAAAAGCTATATTGTACCTTGGCATTTTTCTCCCAAACGAAGGACACTAGAATGAAAATTTTAAAGCCTCCTGTTAGTGCTTCATCTACACGTTATAGCCCTGAATTTTCCAATGCCTATCTCTTTGCAAAAGAGAGATATCGGCAAGGAAAAGCTGCATTGTACCTTGGCATTTTTCTCCCAAACGAAGGACACTAGAATGAAAATTTTAAAGCCTCCTGTTAGTGCTTCATCTACACGTTATAGCCCTGAATTTTCCAATGCCTATCTCTTTGCAAAAGAGAGATATCGGCAAGGAAAAGCTGTATTGTACCTTTGCATTTTTCTCCCAAACGAAAGACACTAGAATGAAAATTTTAAAGCCTCCTGTTAGTGCTTCATCTACACGTTATAGCCCTGAATTTTCCAATGCCTATCTCTTTGCAAAAGAGAGATATCGGCAAGGAAAAGCTGCATTGTACCTTTGCATTTTTCTCCCAAACGAAAGACACTAGAATGAAAATTTTAAAGCCTCCTGTTAGTGCTTCATCTACACGTTATAGCCCTGAATTTTCCAATGCCTATCTCTTTGCAAAAGAGAGATATCGGCAAGGAAAAGCTGCATTGTACCTTTGCATTTTTCTCCCAAACGAAGGACACTAGAAAGAAAATTTTAAAGCCTCCTGTTAGGCCATCATCTACACGGCATAGCCCTGAATTTTCCAATGCGCAGCTCTTTGCAAAAGAGAGATATTGGCAAGGAAAAGCTGTCTTGTACCTTTACATTTTTCTCCCAAACGAAGGACACTAGAAAGAAAATTTTAAAGCCTCCTGTTAGGCCATCATCTACACGTTATAGCCCTGAATTTTCCAATGCCTATCTCTTTGCAAAAGAGAGATATCGGCAAGGAAAAGCTGTATTGTACCTTTGCATTTTTCTCCCAAACGAAAGACACTAGAATGAAAATTTTAAAGCCTCCTGTTAGTGCTTCATCTACACGTTATAGCCCTGAATTTTCCAATGCCTATCTCTTTGCAAAAGAGAGATATCGGCAAGGAAAAGCTGCATTGTACCTTTGCATTTTTCTCCCAAACGAAGGACACTAGAATGAAAATTTTAAAGCCTCCTGTTAGTGCTTCATCTACACGTTATAGCCCTGAATTTTCCAATGCCTATCTCTTTGCAAAAGAGAGATATCGGCAAGGAAAAGCTGCATTGTACCTTGGCATTTTTCTCCCAAACGAAGGACACTAGAATGAAAATTTTAAAGCCTCCTGTTAGTGCTTCATCTACACGTTATAGCCCTGAATTTTCCAATGCCTATCTCTTTGCAAAAGAGAGATATCGGCAAGGAAAAGCTGTATTGTACCTTTGCATTTTTCTCCCAAACGAAAGACACTAGAATGAAAATTTTAAAGCCTCCTGTTAGTGCTTCATCTACACGTTATAGCCCTGAATTTTCCAATGCCTATCTCTTTGCAAAAGAGAGATATCGGCAAGGAAAAGCTGCATTGTACCTTGGCATTTTTCTCCCAAACGAAGGACACTAGAATGAAAATTTTAAAGCCTCCTGTTAGTGCTTCATCTACACGTTATAGCCCTGAATTTTCCAATGCCTATCTCTTTGCAAAAGAGAGATATCGGCAAGGAAAAGCTGTATTGTACCTTTGCATTTTTCTCCCAAACGAAAGACACTAGAATGAAAATTTTAAAGCCTCCTGTTAGTGCTTCATCTACACGTTATAGCCCTGAATTTTCCAATGCCTATCTCTTTGCAAAAGAGAGATATCGGCAAGGAAAAGCTGCATTGTACCTTTGCATTTTTCTCCCAAACGAAAGACACTAGAATGAAAATTTTAAAGCCTCCTGTTAGTGCTTCATCTACACGTTATAGCCCTGAATTTTCCAATGCCTATCTCTTTGCAAAAGAGAGATATCGGCAAGGAAAAGCTGCATTGTACCTTTGCATTTTTCTCCCAAACGAAAGACACTAGAATGAA
The DNA here is from genome assembly GCF_028390025.1 of Pseudophryne corroboree. NCBI lineage: Eukaryota > Metazoa > Chordata > Amphibia > Anura > Myobatrachidae > Pseudophryne > Pseudophryne corroboree. The sequence goes on along the minus strand of NC_086451.1, from coordinate 161,874,010 downwards.
AATTTTAAAGCCTCCTGTTAGTGCTTCATCTACACGTTATAGCCCTGAATTTTCCAATGCCTATCTCTTTGCAAAAGAGAGATATCGGCAAGGAAAAGCTGCATTGTACCTTTGCATTTTTCTCCCAAACGAAGGACACTAGAATGAAAATTTTAAAGCCTCCTGTTAGTGCTTCATCTACACGTTATAGCCCTGAATTTTCCAATGCCTATCTCTTTGCAAAAGAGAGATATCGGCAAGGAAAAGCTGCATTGTACCTGTGCATTTTTCTCCCAAACGAAGGACACTAGAATGAAAATTTTAAAGCCTCCTGTTAGTGCTTCATCTACACGGTATAGCCCTGAATTTTCCAATGCCTATCTCTTTGCAAAAGAGAGATATTGGCAAGGAAAAGCTGTATTGAACCTTTGCATTTTTCTCCCAAACGAAGGACACTAGAATGAAAATTTTAAAGCCTCCTGTTAGTGCTTCATCTACACGGTATAGCCCTGAATTTTCCAATGCCTATCTCTTTGCAAAAGAGAGATATTGGCAAGGAAAAGCTGTATTGAACCTTTGCATTTTTCTCCCAAACGAAGGACACTAGAATGAAAATTTTAAAGCCTCCTGTTAGTGCTTCATCTACACGTTATAGCCCTGAATTTTCCAATGCCTATCTCTTTGCAAAAGAGAGATATCGGCAAGGAAAAGCTGTATTGTACCTTTGCATTTTTCTCCCAAACGAAGGACACTAGAATGAAAATTTTAAAGCCTCCTGTTAGTGCATCATCTACACGTTATAGCCCTGATTTTTCCAATGCCTATCTCTTTGCAAAAGAGAGATATCGGCAAGGAAAAGCTGTATTGTACCTTTGCATGTTTCTCCCAAACGAAGGACACTAGAATGAAAATTTTAAAGCCTCCTGTTAGTGCTTCATCTACACGGTATAGCCCTGAATTTTCCAATGCCTATCTCTTTGCAAAAGAGAGATATTGGCAAGGAAAAGCTGTATTGAACCTTTGCATTTTTCTCCCAAACGAAGGACACTAGAATGAAAATTTTAAAGCCTCCTGTTAGTGCTTCATCTACACGTTATAGCCTTAATTTTCCAATGCCTATCTCTTTGCAAAAGAGAGATATCGGCAAGGAAAAGCTGTATTGTACCTTTGCATTTTTCTCCAAAACGAAAGACACTAGAATGAAAATGTTAAAGCCTCCTGTTAGTGCATCATCTACACGTTATAGCCCTGATTTTTCCAATGCCTATCTCTTTGCAAAAGAGAGATATCGGCAAGGAAAAGCTGTATTGTACCTTTGCATGTTTCTCCCAAACGAAGGACACTAGAATGAAAATTTTAAAGCCTCCTGTTAGTGCTTCATCTACACGGTATAGCCCTGAATTTTCCAATGCCTATCTCTTTGCAAAAGAGAGATATTGGCAAGGAAAAGCTGTATTGAACCTTTGCATTTTTCTCCCAAACGAAGGACACTAGAATGAAAATTTTAAAGCCTCCTGTTAGTGCTTCATCTACACGTTATAGCCCTGAATTTTCCAATGCCTATCTCTTTGCAAAAGAGAGATATCGGCAAGGAAAAGCTGTATTGTACCTTTGCATTTTTCTCCCAAACGAAGGACACTAGAATGAAAATTTTAAAGCCTCCTGTTAGTGCATCATCTACACGTTATAGCCCTGATTTTTCCAATGCCTATCTCTTTGCAAAAGAGAGATATCGGCAAGGAAAAGCTGTATTGTACCTTTGCATGTTTCTCCCAAACGAAGGACACTAGAATGAAAATTTTAAAGCCTCCTGTTAGTGCTTCATCTACACGGTATAGCCCTGAATTTTCCAATGCCTATCTCTTTGCAAAAGAGAGATATCGGCAAGGAAAAGCTGCATTGTACCTTTGCATTTTTCTCCCAAACGAAGGACACTAGAATGAAAATTTTAAAGCCTCCTGTTAGTGCTTCGTCTACACGTTATAGCCCTGAATTTTCCAATGCCTATCTCTTTGCAAAAGAGAGATATCGGCAAGGAAAAGCTGTATTGAACCTTTGCATTTTTCTCCCAAACGAAGGACACTAGAATGAAAATTTTAAAGCCTCCTGTTAGTGCTTCATCTACACGTTATAGCCCTGAATTTTCCAATGCCTATCTCTTTGCAAAAGAGAGATATCGGCAAGGAAAAGCTGTATTGTACCTTTGCATTTTTCTCCCAAACGAAAGACACTAGAATGAACATTTTAAAGCCTCCTGTTAGTGCTTCATCTACACGTTATAGCCCTGAATTTTCCAATGCCTATCTCTTTGCAAAAGAGAGATATCGGCAAGGAAAAGCTGCATTGTACCTTTGCATTTTTCTCCCAAACGAAGGAAACTAGAATGAAAATTTTAAAGCCTCCTGTTAGTGCTTCGTCTACACGTTATAGCCCTGAATTTTCCAATGCCTATCTCTTTGCAAAAGAGAGATATCGGCAAGGAAAAGCTGTATTGAACCTTTGCATTTTTCTCCCAAACGAAGGACACTAGAATGAAAATTTTAAAGCCTCCTGTTAGTGCTTCATCTACACGTTATATCCCTGAAATTTCCAATGCCTATCTCTTTGCAAAAGAGAGATATCGGCAAGGAAAAGCTGAATTGTACCTTTGCATTTTTCTCCCAAACGAAAGACACTAGAATGAAAATTTTAAAGCCTCCTGTTAGTGCTTCATCTACACGTTATAGCCCTGAATTTTCCAATGCCCATCTCTTTGCAAAAGAGAGATATCGGCAAGGAAAAGCTGCATTGTACCTTTGCATTTTTCTCCCAAACGAAGGACACTAGAATGAAAATTTTAAAGCCTCCTGTTAGTGCTTCATCTACACGTTATATCCCTGAATTTTCCAATGCCTATCTCTTTGCAAAAGAGAGATATCGGCAAGGAAAAGCTGTATTGTACCTTTGCATTTTTCTCCCAAACGAAAGACACTAGAATGAAAATTTTAAAGCCTCCTGTTAGTGCTTCGTCTACACGTTATAGCCCTGAATTTTCCAATGCCTATCTCTTTGCAAAAGAGAGATATCGGCAAGGAAAAGCTGCATTGTACCTTTGCATTTTTCTCCCAAACGAAGGACACTAGAATGAAAATTTTAAAGCCTCCTGTTAGTGCTTCATCTACACGTTATAGCCCTGAATTTTCCAATGCCTATCTCTTTGCAAAAGAAAGATATCGGCAAGGAAAAGCTGTATTGTACCTTTGCATTTTTCTCCCAAACGAAAGACACTAGAATGAAAATTTTAAAGCCTTCTGTTAGTGCTTCATTTACACGTTATAGCCCTGAATTTTCCAATGCCTATCTCTTTGCAAAAGAGAGATATCGGCAAGGAAAAGCTGCATTGTACCTTTGCATTTTTCTCCCAAACGAAGGACACTAGAATGAAAATTTTAAAGCCTCCTGTTAGTGCTTCATCTACACGTTATAGCCCTGAATTTTCCAATGCCTATCTCTTTGCAAAAGAGAGATATCGGCAAGGAAAAGCTGCATTGTACCTTTGCATTTTTCTCCCAAACGAAGGACACTAGAATGAAAATTTTAAAGCCTTCTGTTAGTGCTTCATTTACACGTTATAGCCCTGAATTTTCCAATGCCTATCTCTTTGCAAAAGAGAGATATCGGCAAGGAAAAGCTGCATTGTACCTTTGCATTTTTCTCCCAAACGAAGGACACTAGAATGAAAATTTTAAAGCCTCCTGTTAGTGCTTCATCTACACGTTATAGCCCTGAATTTTCCAATGCCTATCTCTTTGCAAAAGAAAGATATCGGCAAGGAAAAGCTGTATTGTACCTTTGCATTTTTCTCCCAAACGAAAGACACTAGAATGAAAATTTTAAAGCCTTCTGTTAGTGCTTCATTTACACGTTATAGCCCTGAATTTTCCAATGCCTATCTCTATGCAAAAGAGAGATATCGGCAAGGAAAAGCTGTATTGTACCTTTGCATTTTTCTCCCAAACGAAAGACACTAGAATGAAAATTTTAAAGCCTCCTGTTAGTGCTTCATCTACACGTTATAGCCCTGAATTTTCCAATGCCTATCTCTTTGCAAAAGAGAGATATCGGCAAGGAAAAGCTGCATTGTACCTTTGCATTTTTCTCCCAAACGAAGGACACTAGAATGAAAATTTTAAAGCCTCCTGTTAGTGCTTCATCTACACGTTATAGCCCTGAATTTTCCAATGCCTATCTCTTTGCAAAAGAGAGATATCGGCAAGGAAAAGCTGCATTGTACCTTTGCATTTTTCTCCCAAACGAAGGACACTAGAATGAAAATTTTAAAGCCTCCTGTTAGTGCTTCGTCTACACGTTATAGCCCTGAATTGTCCAATGCCTATCTCTTTGCAAAAGAGAGATATCGGCAAGGAAAAGCTGTATTGTACCTTTGCATTTTTCTCCCAAACGAAAGACACTAGAATGAAAATTTTAAAGCCTCCTGTTAGTGCTTCATCTACACGTTATAGCCCTGAATTTTCCAATGCCTATCTCTTTGCAAAAGAGAGATATCGGCAAGGAAAAGCTGCATTGTACCTTTGCATTTTTCTCCCAAACGAAGGACACTAGAATGAAAATTGTAAAGCCTCCTGTTAGTGCTTCGTCTACACGTTATAGCCCCAAATTTTCCAATGCCTATCTCTTTGCAAAAGAGAGATATCGGCAAGGAAAAGCTGCATTGTACCTTTGCGTTTTTCTCCCAAACGAAGGACACTAGAATGAAAATTTTAAAGCCTTCTGTTAGTGCTTCATCTACACGTTATAGCCCTGAATTTTCCAATGCCTATCTCTTTGCAAAAGAGAGATATCGGCAAGGAAAAGCTGTATTGTACCTTTGCATTTTTCTCCCAAACGAAAGACACTAGAATGAAAATTTTAAAGCCTTCTGTTAGTGCTTCATTTACACGTTATAGCCCTGAATTTTCCAATGCCTATCTCTTTGCAAAAGAGAGATATCGGCAAGGAAAAGCTGTATTGTACCTTTGCATTTTTCTCCCAAACGAAAGACACTAGAATGAAAATTTTAAAGCCTTCTGTTAGTGCTTCATTTACACGTTATAGCCCTGAATTTTCCAATGCCTATCTCTTTGCAAAAGAGAGATATTGGCAAGGAAAAGCTGCATTGTACCTTTGCATTTTTCTCCCAAACGAAAGACACTAGAATGAAAATTTTAAAGCCTTCTGTTAGTGCTTCATTTACACGTTATAGCCCTGAATTTTCCAATGCCTATCTCTTTGCAAAAGAGAGATATCGGCAAGGAAAAGCTGTATTGTACCTTTGCATTTTTCTCCCAAACGAAAGACACTAGAATGAAAATTTTAAAGCCTTCTGTTAGTGCTTCATTTACACGTTATAGCCCTGAATTTTCCAATGCCTATCTCTTTGCAAAAGAGAGATATTGGCAAGGAAAAGCTGCATTGTACCTTTGCATTTTTCTCCCAAACGAAAGACACTAGAATGAAAATTTTAAAGCCTTCTGTTAGTGCTTCATTTACACGTTATAGCCCTGAATTTTCCAATGCCTATCTCTTTGCAAAAGAGAGATATCGGCAAGGAAAAGCTGTATTGTACCTTTGCATTTTTCTCCCAAACGAAAGACACTAGAATGAAAATTTTAAAGCCCTCTGTTAGTGCTTCATTTACACGTTATAGCCCTGAATTTTCCAATGCCTATCTCTTTGCAAAAGAGAGATATCGGCAAGGAAAAGCTGTATTGTACCTTTGCATTTTTCTCCCAAACGAAAGACACTAGAATGAAAATTTTAAAGCCTCCTGTTAGTGCTTCATCTACACGTTATAGCCCTGAATTTTCCAATGCCTATCTCTTTGCAAAAGAGAGATATCGGCAAGGAAAAGCTGCATTGTACCTTTGCATTTTTCTCCCAAACGAAGGACACTAGAATGAAAATTTTAAAGCCTCCTGTTAGTGCTTCATCTACACGTTATAGCCCTGAATTTTCCAATGCCTATCTCTTTGCAAAAGAGAGATATCGGCAAGGAAAAGCTGCATTGAACCTTTGCATTTTTCTCCCAAACGAAGGACACTAGAATGAAAATTTTAAAGCCTCCTGTTAGTGCTTCATCTACACGTTATAGCCCTTAATTTTCTAATGCCTATCTCTTTGCAAAAGAGAGATATCGGCAAGGAAAAGCTATATTGTACCTTGGCATTTTTCTCCCATACGAAGGACACTAGAATGAAAATGTTAAAGCCTCCTGTTAGTGCTTCATCTACACGTTATAGCCCTGAATTTTCCAATGCCTATCTCTTTGCAAAAGAGAGATATCGGCAAGGAAAAGCTATATTGTACCTTTGCATTTTTCTCCCAAACGAAGGACACTAGAATTAAAATTGTAAAGCCTCCTGTTAGTGCTTCATCTACACGTTATAGCCCTGAATTTTCCAATGCCTATCTCTTTGCAAAAGAAAGATATCGGCAAGGAAAAGCTATATTGTACCTTGGCATTTTTCTCCCAAACGAAGGACACTAGAATGAAAATTTTAAAGCCTCCTGTTAGTGCTTCATCTACACGTTATAGCCCTGAATTTTCCAATGCCTATCTCTTTGCAAAAGAAAGATATCGGCAAGGAAAAGCTGTATTGTACCTTTGCATTTTTCTCCCAAACGAAAGACACTAGAATGAAAATTTTAAAGCCTTCTGTTAGTGCTTCATTTACACGTTATAGCCCTGAATTTTCCAATGCCTATCTCTATGCAAAAGAGAGATATCGGCAAGGAAAAGCTGTATTGTACCTTTGCATTTTTCTCCCAAACGAAAGACACTAGAATGAAAATTTTAAAGCCTCCTGTTAGTGCTTCATCTACACGTTATAGCCCTGAATTTTCCAATGCCTATCTCTTTGCAAAAGAGAGATATCGGCAAGGAAAAGCTGCATTGTACCTTTGCATTTTTCTCCCAAACGAAGGACACTAGAATGAAAATGTTAAAGCCTCCTGTTAGTGCTTCATCTACACGTTATAGCCCTGAATTTTCCAATGCCTATCTCTTTGCAAAAGAGAGATATCGGCAAGGAAAAGCTGCATTGTACCTTTGCATTTTTCTCCCAAACGAAGGACACTAGAATGAAAATTTTAAAGCCTCCTGTTAGTGCTTCGTCTACACGTTATAGCCCTGAATTTTCCAATGCCTATCTCTTTGCAAAAGAGAGATATCGGCAAGGAAAAGCTGTATTGTACCTTTGCATTTTTCTCCCAAACGAAAGACACTAGAATGAAAATTTTAAAGCCTCCTGTTAGTGCTTCATCTACACGTTATAGCCCTGAATTTTCCAATGCCTATCTCTTTGCAAAAGAGAGATATCGGCAAGGAAAAGCTGCATTGTACCTTTGCATTTTTCTCCCAAACGAAGGACACTAGAATGAAAATTGTAAAGCCTCCTGTTAGTGCTTCGTCTACACGTTATAGCCCCAAATTTTCCAATGCCTATCTCTTTGCAAAAGAGAGATATCGGCAAGGAAAAGCTGCATTGTACCTTTGCGTTTTTCTCCCAAACGAAGGACACTAGAATGAAAATTTTAAAGCCTCCTGTTAGTGCTTCATCTACACGTTATAGCCCTGAATTTTCCAATGCCCATCTCTTTGCAAAAGAGAGATATCGGCAAGGAAAAGCTGTATTGTACCTTTGCATTTTTCTCCCAAACGAAAGACACTAGAATGAAAATTTTAAAGCCTTCTGTTAGTGCTTCATTTACACGTTATAGCCCTGAATTTTCCAATGCCTATCTCTTTGCAAAAGAGAGATATCGGCAAGGAAAAGCTGTATTGTACCTTTGCATTTTTCTCCCAAACGAAAGACACTAGAATGAAAATTTTAAAGCCTCCTGTTAGTGCTTCATCTACACGTTATAGCCCTGAATTTTCCAATGCCTATCTCTTTGCAAAAGAGAGATATCGGCAAGGAAAAGCTGCATTGTACCTTTGCATTTTTCTCCCAAACGAAGGACACTAGAATGAAAATTGTAAAGCCTCCTGTTAGTGCTTCGTCTACACGTTATAGCCCCAAATTTTCCAATGCCTATCTCTTTGCAAAAGAGAGATATCGGCAAGGAAAAGCTGCATTGTACCTTTGCGTTTTTCTCCCAAACGAAGGACACTAGAATGAAAATTTTAAAGCCTCCTGTTAGTGCTTCATCTACACGTTATAGCCCTGAATTTTCCAATGCCCATCTCTTTGCAAAAGAGAGATATCGGCAAGGAAAAGCTGTATTGTACCTTTGCATTTTTCTCCCAAACGAAAGACACTAGAATGAAAATTTTAAAGCCTTCTGTTAGTGCTTCATTTACACGTTATAGCCCTGAATTTTCCAATGCCTATCTCTTTGCAAAAGAGAGATATCGGCAAGGAAAAGCTGTATTGTACCTTTGCATTTTTCTCCCAAACGAAAGACACTAGAATGAAAATTTTAAAGCCTTCTGTTAGTGCTTCATTTACACGTTATAGCCCTGAATTTTCCAATGCCTATCTCTTTGCAAAAGAGAGATATTGGCAAGGAAAAGCTGTATTGTACCTTTGCATTTTTCTCCCAAACGAAAGACACTAGAATGAAAATTTTAAAGCCTCCTGTTAGTGCTTCATCTACACGTTATAGCCCTGAATTTTCCAATGCCTATCTCTTTGCAAAAGAGAGATATCGGCAAGGAAAAGCTGCATTGTACCTTTGCATTTTTCTCCCAAACGAAAGACACTAGAATGAAAATTTTAAAGCCTCCTGTTAGTGCTTCATCTACACGTTATAGCCCTGAATTTTCCAATGCCTATCTCTTTGCAAAAGAGAGATATCGGCAAGGAAAAGCTGCATTGTACCTTTGCATTTTTCTCCCAAACGAAGGACACTAGAATGAAAATTTTAAAGCCTCCTGTTAGTGCTTCATCTACACGTTATAGCCCTTAATTTTCTAATGCCTATCTCTTTGCAAAAGAGAGATATCGGCAAGGAAAAGCTATATTGTACCTTGGCATTTTTCTCCCAAACGAAGGACACTAGAATGAAAATGTTAAAGCCTCCTGTTAGTGCTTCATCTACACGTTATAGCCCTGAATTTTCCAATGCCTATCTCTTTGCAAAAGAGAGATATCGGCAAGGAAAAGCTATATTGTACCTTTGCATTTTTCTCCCAAACGAAGGACACTAGAATTAAAATTGTAAAGCCTCCTGTTAGTGCTTCATCTACACGTTATAGCCCTGAATTTTCCAATGCCTATCTCTTTGCAAAAGAGAGATATCGGCAAGGAAAAGCTATATTGTACCTTGGCATTTTTCTCCCAAACGAAGGACACTAGAATGAAAATTTTAAAGCCTCCTGTTAGTGCTTCATCTACACGTTATAGCCCTGAATTTTCCAATGCCTATCTCTTTGCAAAAGAGAGATATCGGCAAGGAAAAGCTATATTGTACCTTGGCATTTTTCTCCCAAACGAAGGACACTAGAATGAAAATTTTAAAGCCTCCTGTTAGTGCTTCATCTACACGTTATAGCCCTGAATTTTCCAATGCCTATCTCTTTGCAAAAGAGAGATATCGGCAAGGAAAAGCTGTATTGTACCTTTGCATTTTTCTCCCAAACGAAAGACACTAGAATGAAAATTTTAAAGCCTCCTGTTAGTGCTTCATCTACACGTTATAGCCCTGAATTTTCCAATGCCTATCTCTTTGCAAAAGAGAGATATCGGCAAGGAAAAGCTGCATTGTACCTTTGCATTTTTCTCCCAAACGAAGGACACTAGAATGAAAATTTTAAAGCCTCCTGTTAGTGCTTCATCTACACGTTATAGCCCTTAATTTTCTAATGCCTATCTCTTTGCAAAAGAGAGATATCGGCAAGGAAAAGCTATATTGTACCTTGGCATTTTTCTCCCAAACGAAGGACACTAGAATGAAAATGTTAAAGCCTCCTGTTAGTGCTTCATCTACACGTTATAGCCCTGAATTTTCCAATGCCTATCTCTTTGCAAAAGAGAGATATCGGCAAGGAAAAGCTATATTGTACCTTTGCATTTTTCTCCCAAACGAAGGACACTAGAATTAAAATTGTAAAGCCTCCTGTTAGTGCTTCATCTACACGTTATAGCCCTGAATTTTCCAATGCCTATCTCTTTGCAAAAGAGAGATATCGGCAAGGAAAAGCTATATTGTACCTTGGCATTTTTCTCCCAAACGAAGGACACTAGAATGAAAATTTTAAAGCCTCCTGTTAGTGCTTCATCTACACGTTATAGCCCTGAATTTTCCAATGCCTATCTCTTTGCAAAAGAAAGATATCGGCAAGGAAAAGCTGTATTGTACCTTTGCATTTTTCTCCCAAACGAAAGACACTAGAATGAAAATTTTAAAGCCTTCTGTTAGTGCTTCATTTACACGTTATAGCCCTGAATTTTCCAATGCCTATCTCTATGCAAAAGAGAGATATCGGCAAGGAAAAGCTGTATTGTACCTTTGCATTTTTCTCCCAAACGAAAGACACTAGAATGAAAATTTTAAAGCCTCCTGTTAGTGCTTCATCTACACGTTATAGCCCTGAATTTTCCAATGCCTATCTCTTTGCAAAAGAGAGATATCGGCAAGGAAAAGCTGCATTGTACCTTTGCATTTTTCTCCCAAACGAAGGACACTAGAATGAAAATTTTAAAGCCTCCTGTTAGTGCTTCATCTACACGTTATAGCCCTGAATTTTCCAATGCCTATCTCTTTGCAAAAGAGAGATATCGGCAAGGAAAAGCTGCATTGTACCTTTGCATTTTTCTCCCAAACGAAGGACACTAGAATGAAAATTTTAAAGCCTCCTGTTAGTGCTTCATCTACACGTTATAGCCCTTAATTTTCTAATGCCTATCTCTTTGCAAAAGAGAGATATCGGCAAGGAAAAGCTGTATTGTACCTTTGCATTTTTCTCCCAAACGAAAGACACTAGAATGAAAATTTTAAAGCCTTCTGTTAGTGCTTCATTTACACGTTATAGCCCTGAATTTTCCAATGCCTATCTCTATGCAAGAGAGAGATATCGGCAAGGAAAAGCTGTATTGTACCTTTGCATTTTTCTCCCAAACGAAAGACACTAGAATGAAAATTTTAAAGCCTCCTGTTAGTGCTTCATCTACACGTTATAGCCCTGAATTTTCCAATGCCTATCTCTTTGCAAAAGAGAGATATCGGCAAGGAAAAGCTGCATTGTACCTTTGCATTTTTCTCCCAAACGAAGGACACTAGAATGAAAATTTTAAAGCCTCCTGTTAGTGCTTCATCTACACGTTATAGCCCTCAATTTTCCAATGCCTATCTCTTTGCAAAAGAGAGATATCGGCAAGGAAAAGCTGCATTGTACCTTTGCATTTTTCTCCCAAACGAAGGACACTAGAATGAAAATTTTAAAGCCTCCTGTTAGTGCTTCATCTACACGTTATAGCCCTGAATTTTCCAATGCCTATCTCTTTGCAAAAGAGAGATATCGGCAAGGAAAAGCTGCATTGTACCTTTGCATTTTTCTCCCAAAGGAAGGACACTAGAATGAAAATTGTAAAGCCTCCTGTTAGTGCTTCGTCTACACGTTATAGCCCCAAATTTTCTAATGCCTATCTCTTTGCAAAAGAGAGATATCGGCAAGGAAAAGCTGCATTGTACCTTTGCGTTTTTCTCCCAAACGAAGGACACTAGAATGAAAATTTTAAAGCCTCCTGTTAGTGCTTCATCTACACGTTATAGCCCTGAATTTTCCAATGCCTATCTCTTTGCAAAAGAGAGATATCGGCAAGGAAAAGCTGTATAGTACCTTTGCATTTTTCTCCCAAACGAAAGACACTAGAATGAAAATTTTAAAGCCTTCTGTTAGTGCTTCATTTACACGTTATAGCCCTGAATTTTCCAATGCCTATCTCTTTGCAAAAGAGAGATATCGGCAAGGAAAAGCTGTATTGTACCTTTGCATTTTTCTCCCAAACGAAAGACACTAGAATGAAAATTTTAAAGCCTTCTGTTAGTGCTTCATTTACACGTTATAGCCCTGAATTTTCCAATGCCTATCTCTTTGCAAAAGAGAGATATTGGCAAGGAAAAGCTGTATTGTACCTTTGCATTTTTCTCCCAAACGAAAGACACTAGAATGAAAATTTTAAAGCCTCCTGTTAGTGCTTCATCTACACGTTATAGCCCTGAATTTTCCAATGCCTATCTCTTTGCAAAAGAGAGATATCGGCAAGGAAAAGCTGCATTGTACCTTTGCATTTTTCTCCCAAACGAAAGACACTAGAATTAAAATTTTAAAGCCTCCTGTTAGTGCTTCATCTACACGTTATAGCCCTTAATTTTCTAATGCCTATCTCTTTGCAAAAGAGAGATATCGGCAAGGAAAAGCTATATTGTACCTTGGCATTTTTCTCCCAAACGAAGGACACTAGAATGAAAATGTTAAAGCCTCCTGTTAGTGCTTCATCTACACGTTATAGCCCTGAATTTTCCAATGCCTATCTCTTTGCAAAAGAGAGATATCGGCAAGGAAAAGCTATATTGTACCTTTGCATTTTTCTCCCAAACGAAGGACACTAGAATTAAAATTGTAAAGCCTCCTGTTAGTGCTTCATCTACAGGTTATAGCCCTGAATTTTCCAATGCCTATCTCTTTGCAAAAGAGAGATATCGGCAAGGAAAAGCTATATTGTACCTTGGCATTTTTCTCCCAAACGAAGGACACTAGAATGAAAATTTTAAAGCCTCCTGTTAGTGCTTCATCTACACGTTATAGCCCTGAATTTTCCAATGCCTATCTCTTTGCAAAAGAGAGATATCGGCAAGGAAAAGCTATATTGTACCTTGGCATTTTTCTCCCAAACGAAGGACACTAGAATGAAAATTTTAAAGCCTCCTGTTAGTGCTTCATCTACACGTTATAGCCCTGAATTTTCCAATGCCTATCTCTTTGCAAAAGAGAGATATCGGCAAGGAAAAGCTGCATTGTACCTTTGCATTTTTCTCCCAAACGAAAGACACTAGAATGAAAATTTTAAAGCCTCCTGTTAGTGCTTCATCTACACGTTATAGCCCTGAATTTTCCAATGCCTATCTCTTTGCAAAAGAGAGATATCGGCAAGGAAAAGCTGCATTGTACCTTTGCATTTTTCTCCCAAACGAAAGACACTAGAATGAAAATTTTAAAGCCTCCTGTTAGTGCTTCATCTACACGTTATAGCCCTGAATTTTCCAATGCCTATCTCTTTGCAAAAGAGAGATATCGGCAAGGAAAAGCTGCATTGTACCTTTGCATTTTTCTCCCAAACGAAGGACACTAGAATGAAAATTTTAAAGCCTCCTGTTAGTGCTTCATCTACACGTTATAGCCCTTAATTTTCTAATGCCTATCTCTTTGCAAAAGAGAGATATCGGCAAGGAAAAGCTATATTGTACCTTGGCATTTTTCTCCCAAACGAAGGACACTAGAATGAAAATGTTAAAGCCTCCTGTTAGTGCTTCATCTACACGTTATAGCCCTGAATTTTCCAATGCCTATCTCTTTGCAAAAGAGAGATATCGGCAAGGAAAAGCTATATTGTACCTTTGCATTTTTCTCCCAAACGAAGGACACTAGAATTAAAATTGTAAAGCCTCCTGTTAGTGCTTCATCTACACGTTATAGCCCTGAATTTTCCAATGCCTATCTCTTTGCAAAAGAGAGATATCGGCAAGGAAAAGCTATATTGTACCTTGGCATTTTTCTCCCAAACGAAGGACACTAGAATGAAAATTTTAAAGCCTCCTGTTAGTGCTTCATCTACACGTTATAGCCCTGAATTTTCCAATGCCTATCTCTTTGCAAAAGAGAGATATCGGCAAGGAAAAGCTGCATTGTACCTTTGCATTTTTCTCCCAAACGAAAGACACTAGAATGAAAATTTTAAAAGCCTCCTGTTAGTGCTCCATCTACACGTTATAGCCCTGAATTTTCCAATGCCTATCTCTTTGCAAAAGAGAGATATCGGCAAGGAAAAGCTGCATTGTACCTTTGCATTTTTCTCCCAAACGAAAGACACTAGAATGAAAATTTTAAAGCCTCCTGTTAGTGCTTCATCTACACGTTATAGCCCTGAATTTTCCAATGCCTATCTCTTTGCAAAAGAGAGATATCGGCAAGGAAAAGCTGCATTGTACCTTTGCATTTTTCTCCCAAACGAAAGACACTAGAATGAAAATTTTAAAGCCTCCTGTTAGTGCTTCATCTACACGTTATAGCCCTTAATTTTCTAATGCCTATCTCTTTGCAAAAGAGAGATATCGGCAAGGAAAAGCTATATTGTACCTTGGCATTTTTCTCCCAAACGAAGGACACTAGAATGAAAATGTTAAAGCCTCCTGTTAGTGCTTCATCTACACGTTATAGCCCTGAATTTTCCAATGCCTATCTCTTTGCAAAAGAGAGATATCGGCAAGGAAAAGCTATATTGTACCTTTGCATTTTTCTCCCAAACGAAGGACACTAGAATTAAAATTGTAAAGCCTCCTGTTAGTGCTTCATCTACAGGTTATAGCCCTGAATTTTCCAATGCCTATCTCTTTGCAAAAGAGAGATATCGGCAAGGAAAAGCTATATTGTACCTTGGCATTTTTCTCCCAAACGAAGGACACTAGAATGAAAATTTTAAAGCCTCCTGTTAGTGCTTCATCTACACGTTATAGCCCTGAATTTTCCAATGCCTATCTCTTTGCAAAAGAGAGATATCGGCAAGGAAAAGCTATATTGTACCTTGGCATTTTTCTCCCAAACGAAGGACACTAGAATGAAAATTTTAAAGCCTCCTGTTAGTGCTTCATCTACACGTTATAGCCCTGAATTTTCCAATGCCTATCTCTTTGCAAAAGAGAGATATCGGCAAGGAAAAGCTGCATTGTACCTTTGCATTTTTCTCCCAAACGAAAGACACTAGAATGAAAATTTTAAAGCCTCCTGTTAGTGCTTCATCTACACGTTATAGCCCTGAATTTTCCAATGCCTATCTCTTTGCAAAAGAGAGATATCGGCAAGGAAAAGCTGCATTGTACCTTTGCATTTTTCTCCCAAACGAAAGACACTAGAATGAAAATTTTAAAGCCTCCTGTTAGTGCTTCATCTACACGTTATAGCCCTGAATTTTCCAATGCCTATCTCTTTGCAAAAGAGAGATATCGGCAAGGAAAAGCTGCATTGTACCTTTGCATTTTTCTCCCAAACGAAGGACACTAGAATGAAAATTTTAAAGCCTCCTGTTAGTGCTTCATCTACACGTTATAGCCCTTAATTTTCTAATGCCTATCTCTTTGCAAAAGAGAGATATCGGCAAGGAAAAGCTATATTGTACCTTGGCATTTTTCTCCCAAACGAAGGACACTAGAATGAAAATGTTAAAGCCTCCTGTTAGTGCTTCATCTACACGTTATAGCCCTGAATTTTCCAATGCCTATCTCTTTGCAAAAGAGAGATATCGGCAAGGAAAAGCTATATTGTACCTTTGCATTTTTCTCCCAAACGAAGGACACTAGAATTAAAATTGTAAAGCCTCCTGTTAGTGCTTCATCTACACGTTATAGCCCTGAATTTTCCAATGCCTATCTCTTTGCAAAAGAGAGATATCGGCAAGGAAAAGCTATATTGTACCTTGGCATTTTTCTCCCAAACGAAGGACACTAGAATGAAAATTTTAAAGCCTCCTGTTAGTGCTTCATCTACACGTTATAGCCCTGAATTTTCCAATGCCTATCTCTTTGCAAAAGAGAGATATCGGCAAGGAAAAGCTGCATTGTACCTTTGCATTTTTCTCCCAAACGAAAGACACTAGAATGAAAATTTTAAAAGCCTCCTGTTAGTGCTCCATCTACACGTTATAGCCCTGAATTTTCCAATGCCTATCTCTTTGCAAAAGAGAGATATCGGCAAGGAAAAGCTGCATTGTACCTTTGCATTTTTCTCCCAAACGAAAGACACTAGAATGAAAATTTTAAAGCCTCCTGTTAGTGCTTCATCTACACGTTATAGCCCTGAATTTTCCAATGCCTATCTCTTTGCAAAAGAGAGATATCGGCAAGGAAAAGCTGCATTGTACCTTTGCATTTTTCTCCCAAACGAAGGACACTAGAATGAAAATTTTAAAGCCTCCTGTTAGTGCTTCATCTACACGTTATAGCCCTGAATTTTCTAATGCCTATCTCTTTGCAAAAGAGAGATATCGGCAAGGAAAAGCTATATTGTACCTTTGCATTTTTCTCCCAAACGAAGGACACTAGAATTAAAATTTTAAAGCCTCCTGTTAGTGCTTCATCTACACGTTATAGCCCTGAATTTTCCAATGCCTATCTCTTTGCAAAAGAGAGATATCGGCAAGGAAAAGCTATATTGTACCTTGGCATTTTTCTCCCAAACGAAGGACACTAGAATGAAAATGTTAAAGCCTCCTGTTAGTGCTTCATCTACACGTTATAGCCCTGAATTTTCCAATGCCTATCTCTTTGCAAAAGAGAGATATCGGCAAGGAAAAGCTGCATTGTACCTTGGCATTTTTCTCCCAAACGAAGGACACTAGAATGAAAATTTTAAAGCCTCCTGTTAGTGCTTCATCTACACGTTATAGCCCTGAATTTTCCAATGCCTTTCTCTTTGCAAAAGAGAGATATCGGCAAGGAAAAGCTGCATTGTACCTGTGCATTTTTCTCCCAAACGAAGGACACTAGAATGAAAATTTTAAAGCCTCCTGTTAGTGCTTCATCTACACGTTATAGCCCTGAATTTTCCAATGCCTATCTCTTTGCAAAAGAGAGATATCGGCAAGGAAAAGCTGTATTGAACCTTTGCATTTTTCTCCCAAACGAAAGACACTAGAATGAAAATTTTAAAGCCTCCTGTTAGTGCTTCATCTACACGTTATAGCCCTGAATTTTCCAATGCCTATCTCTTTGCAAAAGAGAGATATCGGCAAGGAAAAGCTGCATTGTACCTTTGCATTTTTCTCCCAAACGAAGGACACTAGAATGAAAATTTTAAAGCCTCCTGTTAGTGCTTCGTCTACACGTTATAGTCCTGAATTTTCCAATGCCTATCTCTTTGCAAAAGAGAGATATCGGCAAGGAAAAGCTGCATTGTACCTTTGCATTTTTCTCCCAAACGAAGGACACTAGAATGAAAATTTTAAAGCCTCCTGTTAGTGCTTCGTCTACACGTTATAGTCCTGAATTTTCCAATGCCTATCTCTTTGCAAAAGAGAGATATCGGCAAGGAAAAGCTGCATTGTACCTTTGCATTTTTCTCCCAAACGAAGGACACTAGAATGAAAATTTGAAAGCCTCCTGTTAGTGCTTCATCTACACGTTATAGCCCTGAATTTTCCAATGCCTATCTCTTTGCAAAAGAGAGATATCGGCAAGGAAAAGCTATATTGTACCTTGGCATTTTTCTCCCAAACGAAGGACACTAGAATTAAAATTGTAAAGCCTCCTGTTAGTGCTTCATCTACACGTTATAGCCCTGAATTTTCCAATGCCTATCTCTTTGCAAAAGAGAGATATCGGCAAGGAAAAGCTATATTGTACCTTGGCATTTTTCTCCCAAACGAAGGACACTAGAATGAAAATTTTAAAGCCTCCTGTTAGTGTGATACACAGCATCTGCCCCCACTCTGACCCCTGCTGAATACAACGGCAGCCGCCGTCCCCCACAAGAAGGGGGGGGTTAATAGACTGCCCGGTCGCTAGGCAACCCCAGCGGCCGGACCGTGACCTGCAGGAATCTGGGGTGATTGGCAGCCGCTGAGCGGGAGAAGTGGAGGAGGAGCCGGCGGTGCGCGGGAGGGTAGAGAGCAGAGAAGCCCAGGAGGCAGGAGAGAGACGGTGTGCGCCCGACCGCGGATGTGCGAGGAGGGAGACGAACGGAGCGGTGGCTGACAAGACGGAGTGCGCCCTGCCGCTGACCAGTGGGGAGAGGACCGGAGACAAGGGAGAGCTGCGAGCCGCGGCGGGAGTGGAGGCGCGGTGTGGACACTACCACCAGAGCCGCCGACGCTGTGCCGCTTCAGAGAGAGAGAGACGGGGAGTGACGCCACGCCAGCCGCCGGGCAGGGAAGAAGACCCGCTGCCGCCAGAGAGAGTGCAGCGGCGATCAGGTACACGTTCCTCTAATGGGCCTTGGTAGCGAATGAAAGCCCACAAGGACACCCCCACCTTCTGCTCCCCCAGGACCAGATTAGATAGGGTCCAACACCACTGGTAGCCCTTTTAAGACCCCCCCACAGTGTCTCCAGCCACCTTGTCAAATTATGCTGCACACCACCGCCAACTATATGATACACACTTTACCAGAGGTAGCATTCTGAGGCCCAAAAGTCGCCCATATTATGCTGAGTCAACCACTAACCAGTGTAAAGGAAATCCAAGGAGCCACTGGTGACTTTCTGGGTCTGTAGCTCACCGACCCTCTGCAGCTGTATACGCTTCAAATTATACAGGACCCTGTATCACTGCCCTATCTGCAGGAGAACACTTGCCAGACGTTTTGTGTAGAACTATTTGCACGGACATACACTTGGACTTCTCCGGATTATCTATACATTAGGTCAGAGACCCCTTTACTAGTGGCAAGATTAGCATCGTGCTTGTGTAGTCGTAAAAGCTTCTTGTCTGAAACCTCCCTGTCTGGAATGATAAAATTAGGAAATGTATTTGTGTCATTATTATGCCAAGTTCATATTGCTTTTGTGAATGTTATGTAAGAAATGGTAATGATTCTAACCGAAATGCACTAAGTTTTTCTAACCCCAAACCCGGGTTCCCTTCTACAATAAATCCTTGTTACTATATCCCAGCGTAGTGGTCCTTTCCCATTTGGGGTGTTGTCTGTACTGGGGTATCTCCGTCCCTCTGCCCAGGTCCTAGACAGGTGTCCGCAGACTCCAACTGGCTCCGCACAACCAGGAAGTGGACGACGAGAGGAGCAGCAACGGGACGAACACGAGACTTCAGGTGAGCCCACTAAGGTATCACAATTGGCGTCCGCGAACAGGATACGAACAAGATGACGGATTCACAGATTCCCGCTACTCCCACATCAGCATCCGGCAGGAGGATGCTACCACCGTCACCCGGACAAAGAAACACGACCACCATGGCGGCATCACCGTTGACTATGCCATACTATTTTGGGGCACCATGGTTACCAACGTTTGCCGGAAAACAAGTGCCGGGTTCAAGTACATTCAAAGAATTTAAAGACAAGATGTACTCCATGTTCCGCCTGTACTCACTAACCGAAGAACAGAAAATAGAGATCGTGATGGGTCAATTGACGGATTCGGCACTACGGGAAGTGAAGGCATGGGAAAACAGCGAAAAGAAGACCGTCGAATGCATCTTCAAGAAGCTAGTGACCATATTTGACTGCCAGACCATAGCGGAATTAAAGAGTCGTCTTTATGCAAGAAAACAAAGATCCGATGAATCACTGCGTGACTTCGCGCTGGCCTTACAAGAAGCTGCAAAGACTATACGGGCTCTGGATGAACGAGAGGCCGACGGGATAGATAGAACGTTAACAGACCTGTTTGTGGAGGGGGCAAGAGGAGAGACGATTCGATCCCAAATGCGTATGGAGAGACGACAGCAACCAGGGAGCTCCTTCTCCGAATTTAAAGAGACGGTACTGCAGATCCTTGGGAAAAATCAGAGCAATAATGTCGAGAAAGACGCATCTTCGGAGTGGAGTGAAGAGGACAGCTACAGAGAAACCGCACCACTCCGGAAATCGGACGGACCAATCCAAGTAGGAACGGTCCTCCAACAAGCGCAAGCCTCACCGGGTCCAGATTCTATGGAAACGCTCAAACAAACGTTGGCGGAGATAACGACGAATCTCTCCCGAATGAACCAAAGGATGGATGAGCTTGACAGGGACCAAGACAGGAATAGGCGCCGAGAATGGCGTCAAGAACGAGGTGGGCGGAGTCGTCCTCGCTGGGACGTGGTAAGAGAATCGGGCCGAAGACCCACTGATCAGTTCGACTCTCAGGGGAGCCCGATATGCAGAGGGTGTCGACAGAGTGGTCATATCGAAAGGAACTGCCCTGCGGCCGCTTTAAACGAAGAACTCCCGAGGCAACGGACCGACCTTCGGGAGAGGAACCAGTAAGTGGTCCACTGCCCCAAGAATGGTCTAGGTACGTCGGAGAATGCCCGCACCTGAAGATCCGTATCAACGGAATTGAGATTCCAGCTCTGTTGGATACTGGGTCGCAAGTCTCCACCATACGGATCACCGAGTTCCTTCAACACTGGGACGAAGCCACCATTGTGTCCCCACCAACCACCTGGCTCCATCTGCTGGCCAGCAATGGACAACCCATAACGTATCAGGGTTACTGGGAAGCGGACACAAAAATTGGAAACGCGACATTACCCCGACAAGGGTACCTTGTCACCACGGCTCCTAACACTCACCTACCCCCCGTCATCCTGGGGATGAATGTCTTGAAGAACTGCCCTGATGAGCTAGTGGAAGCCCTTCGGCAGGAAATGCAGAAAGCCGCCCCAGTGGAGCGGAGAGCCCTGCAGCAGACGGTGCGCCTGTTGGAGAAAGAGAAGAAATTCACTAACCATCGAGGAGAGGTAGGGAAGGCCAGAATCACCGACCACCGGGCCATCCTCTTGAGGCCAAACTCTGAACATGTAATTTGGTGTAAGGCAAGAATCGGTCCAGGAGGACGAGATTACGAAGCCTTGGTGGAGTCCTGTGACTCGGAGGGCCAACAACCCTTCGCGGTGGCGAGAACGCTAGCAAAGGTGAAACACGGAAGAGTGCCTGTACGTATATTGAACCCGCACCCCTATGCTATCAGACTACACCAACGCTGCCTGGTGGCGAAAATAAGCTCAATTGACTTCCGAGACATTGTAGGCCAAGAGGTGACCACAGCTGCCCAAGAGACGGCGACCGAGAGGCTGCCGACAACGGGTCAAGAACCCCCATGGTGGGCTGATATCCAGATCGGCAACGCTGATACCCCCAACGAACAGAAAATGGGAGTATTACGAGTGGTGCGGCGGAATGCAGCGGCTTTTAGCCAACACCCTTCTGACTTCGGAAAAGCTGACAAAGTATACCATCACATTCCCACAGGGACGACCCCTCCTATTAAAGAGAGACACCGACCCCTTCCCCCAGCCTTGTACCAGCCTGTGAGAAAAATGATAGCAGAGATGAAAGACGCAGGAGTTATCAAAGAAAGCCACAGTCCATGGGCAGCTCCGCTAGTGATCGTCAAGAAGAAGGACGGCAGCCTACGCTTCTGCGTTGATTACCGCAAGCTCAATGCAGCTACTCATAAGGACGCCTACCCACTCCCTCGGATAGAAGAGTCCTTGACAGCCCTGAAGACTGCCGCATATTTTTCGACCCTTGACCTCACCAGTGGATACTGGCAGATTCAGATGGCCCCCGAAGACATGGAAAAAACAGCCTTCACGACACCGATGGGCCTGTTTGAATTTGAAAGGATGCCGTTTGGGCTTTGTAACGCGCCCGCCACATTCCAACGCGTCATGGAACACTGCCTTGGACAGCACAACTTCGAGATGGTCTTGCTATACCTCGATGACGTAATAATCTTCTCGAAGAGTTACGAGGACCACTTGCGACATCTAGAAGAAGTATTCCAACAGCTGACAAAATGCGGCCTGAAACTTAAACCCACGAAATGCCACCTACTCAAACCCAAGGTCCAGTACTTAGGTCATGTCGTCAGCGCGGAAGGCGTGATGCCCGATCCTGAGAAGGTCCGAGTTGTTCGGGACTGGCCGGTGCCAAAGACCGTTAAGGACGTCCGCAGCTACCTCGGGTTCGTGGGCTACTACAGACGTTTCGTGGAACACTTTGCCAAAGTGGCAGCTCCGCTCCATGAACTACTGAGAGGTCAGTCTGGCCGCGAAAGGAGGGGATCGTCACCAGTGCAGTGGGGCGAAGAACAGCAACGGGCCTTCCACCAGTTGAAGACCTCCTTGACGGAAGCCCCGCTGTTGGCGTATCCAGATTACGAGCAGCCATTCCAAGTCTGCACAGACGCCAGCCATCGTGGACTAGGAGCCGTATTGTCACAGATGCAGAATGGGCGCGAGAGAGTAATCGCATATGCCAGTCGAGGACTACGTAAAACAGAGCGGAATTGTGAAAATTACAGTGCTTTCAAATTGGAACTGCTCGCCCTGGTCTGGGCCGTCACAGAAAAATTCAAACACTACCTCGCTGCGACACCATTTGTCATCATGACGGATAACAACCCCTTGGCGCACTTGTCCACTGCCCGACTTGGCGCCCTTGAACAGCGGTGGGTATCACGGCTCGCCAATTTCCAATACACCGTGTCCTACAGGAGTGGGAAATCGAACGGTAACGCCGACGCTCTGTCCCGGTTGCCCACCACCGATGTGGCGGAAGAAGGAAGGGATATTGAGGAAGAAATAGAAGCACCTGTATTCAAGGTCTCGAAGAAAAGATGGACGGTCACCTCAGACCCATTAACCATCACGGACCCACAGCGATCGGATTTGTCCGAAGCCCCTGTTGTAGACTGGGGAGAGATCCAGCGACAGGATCCAACGACGAGGGAACTCACAACTCTCCTCCGACGTAACCAACAACTGACCCGGGCACAACGTGCCGAAGCGGATCCGGAGCTGATAAAGCTACTGCGACATCGGAGACAATTCCACCTGAGACAGGGTATCTTAGTACGTACCAGTATTAACCCCGGGACTCACCAGACGGTGAACCAAGTGGTTGTCCCCAGGAAACAAGCAAATTTCCTACTTACGGCCTACCACAACAAGTCAGGACATTTCGGTACGCAAAAAACGGAAGCCATCTTGCGCACCCGGTATTTCTGGATAGGTCTGCATGATGACGTAGAACGATGGTGTCGGGACTGTGTCCCCTGCAATCTGAAGAGACGCCCAGATGCACATCAGAAGGACCACCTGCACCCCATCAAGAGTCACCGGCCGCTGCAAATTGTCGCTCTCGACCATGTGAAATTAGAGCCCAGCACCAGTGGACACAACTATGCCTTAACCATGACCGATCACTATAGCAAGCTCTTAGTGGCGGTTCCTGCAAAAGACCTGACTGCTAAGACTACGGCCGAACTATTCCTGAAACACTTCGCCAGGCCCTATGGTTACCCCGAGTGCATACTAACCGACCAAGGACCTGCCTTTGAGTCGCAGCTATTCTATGAACTGTGCTCCTACTACGGCTGCCAGAAAGCGAGAACGACAGCATACCACCCGCAGGGGAATGGTTTGTGCGAGAGAGCTAATCAGACCCTCATTGGGATGCTCAGAAGCCTACCAGCTGGGGACCGCGCCCGTTGGCCGACCTTGTTGCCCGAACTCGTCTACCTCTACAATAATGCGGAACATTCCTCCACCGGTTTCACACCATACTATCTCATGTTCGGTCGACAAGGTAAACTGCCTCAAGACCTAGAGCTCGCCCCCGCGCTAACGCCTCCTACCACTCCACAAACCGACTGGGTTCGCGAGCATCAGCGGAGAATTCAAGCGGCCAGAGAACTGGTGGAGGTGCGAATGGGAACCGTCCGACGACGCCAAGAGAAGAATTACAATGCAACCACCCACCCTACGCCTCTGCATGTGGGTGACCTTGTTTGGAAGAAACGGAACCACCGCACCAGTAAGTTGGACACTATGTGGGAAAACGCACCCTATGTCGTCGTCAGCGTCCCGGAAAGAGAACGGTTCACCTATGAGATCCGTCGAGGTCAAGATGGGCCCGTTAGTGTTGTATCCAGAGAGCAACTCAAGCCTTACACCTCCGAAGTACCACCAGAAACGGCAAGCTCACCTGTGGCAGAGAGACGGGGATCCCCGGGCGGCATACCCTTACTTGACCCCATGGAGCTCTTGCTTTTTATGTGCGGTCCACCCGCATCGAGCTCAGCACCCCCTGACAACCTAGACCCCATAGTTAGTGGGCCCTTAGAGGGTCAGAGTCGAACCAACCCAGCCATTAGTCATAATGAGCCCAGAGCCCCCACGGTCGAAATTAGAAGGTCGGGACGTAGCACGAAGGGCGTCCCGCCCCCCAGATACAGGGAATGAGCTAATATTTGATCTGTAAATACGTTTGTTCGGAAATGTATATGTATGTTGGTACCCAACTTAAGTATGTCTACCCGTTCACTACTGTTCACATGTTGCCTAATGCGTGAGGACACGCAATCTTCCAGCGGGGGAATATGTGATACACAGCATCTGCCCCCACTCTGACCCCTGCTGAATACAACGGCAGCCGCCGTCCCCCACAAGAAGGGGGGGGTTAATAGACTGCCCGGTCGCTAGGCAACCCCAGCGGCCGGACCGTGACCTGCAGGAATCTGGGGTGATTGGCAGCCGCTGAGCGGGAGAAGTGGAGGAGGAGCCGGCGGTGCGCGGGAGGGTAGAGAGCAGAGAAGCCCAGGAGGCAGGAGAGAGACGGTGTGCGCCCGACCGCGGATGTGCGAGGAGGGAGACGAACGGAGCGGTGGCTGACAAGACGGAGTGCGCCCTGCCGCTGACCAGTGGGGAGAGGACCGGAGACAAGGGAGAGCTGCGAGCCGCGGCGGGAGTGGAGGCGCGGTGTGGACACTACCACCAGAGCCGCCGACGCTGTGCCGCTTCAGAGAGAGAGAGACGGGGAGTGACGCCACGCCAGCCGCCGGGCAGGGAAGAAGACCCGCTGCCGCCAGAGAGAGTGCAGCGGCGATCAGGTACACGTTCCTCTAATGGGCCTTGGTAGCGAATGAAAGCCCACAAGGACACCCCCACCTTCTGCTCCCCCAGGACCAGATTAGATAGGGTCCAACACCACTGGTAGCCCTTTTAAGACCCCCCCACAGTGTCTCCAGCCACCTTGTCAAATTATGCTGCACACCACCGCCAACTATATGATACACACTTTACCAGAGGTAGCATTCTGAGGCCCAAAAGTCGCCCATATTATGCTGAGTCAACCACTAACCAGTGTAAAGGAAATCCAAGGAGCCACTGGTGACTTTCTGGGTCTGTAGCTCACCGACCCTCTGCAGCTGTATACGCTTCAAATTATACAGGACCCTGTATCACTGCCCTATCTGCAGGAGAACACTTGCCAGACGTTTTGTGTAGAACTATTTGCACGGACATACACTTGGACTTCTCCGGATTATCTATACATTAGGTCAGAGACCCCTTTACTAGTGGCAA